>NW_027444261.1:0-229922 GCF_048569485.1 Anomaloglossus baeobatrachus
TCTCGCGTCCGCTCGTCGGGCTCCCCAATACACATAAGAGTGGCCAAGGATCCAGACCAGGGAAGGAAGAGGGGGTGCTTCTGCAATACAAAATGTACAGACGACACCATTTTATTGCCTCACCAAACCAAATTGACAAAAAACACACACTCTCACCCCCCCATTGCTACCCTAATACCCCCCCTTTTCCCCTCAATTGCCAACAACCACCTGGGGACGTACATACGACTTAAAGCGCTGCGACTTCCACCTACCAATCTGCTTAACTGTCTCCTCCGGTAGGCCGCATATAGAGGCCTCCGTCGCTGCCCCAATCCGAAAGACTTCGGATCTAACCCCAACGACTTCAAACATGCCCTAAAAACACTCACAAATTGGTATCTCGATAAAAAGGACCCATCCTCGTGACATAATAAGGGGCCATCCACCTTCGGACGGATCTGTTGAAAATTCCCGAGACACTTGAACGGGCACATATCAGATGCCACAACCATCCCCAAACGGACTAGTCTACCCACACCTCTCTGATCAGTTTTCGATTTCCTAATCCAAAATTCAACTCCGTTTTCCACTGACATAATGTCACCCCAATCCAAGCCCCCGGGGAACGCCTTACTGGGCGATACCAACTCCCCAACCCGCAGGGCTCCAAAAAACGCCAAAGAAAGGCTAACTTAAACAAACTCACCTCAAACGGAGATAGACAAACCCCCCACAACGCCCTACCCAGCCGGGTAGGGACCCAGCCCAGCCCAGCTGGGACCCAGTTTGAGCGAGGAACGGAACAAGTCCTTCCCACACCAAGGTTTGCAGGCCCTACCTCAGTCAGGGTTTCACCCACACTCTACAGCTCCGGAATGTCATGCTCTTCAGCCTCCTCCTCCTCCTGCGCATCCTCATCCACTTTACCCTCCACACCAGTCCCAAGCTGGAAGCACTGCAGCACTGCCTCGGCGAAGCGGCAACAGACTGTGCTGCAGCTAATCTGCATAGGTGACAAACCCCACAATGCAGAAGAGGTGTGGACAGCTCTAAAACAGCATGCAGATCACTGGCTCACACCTCTGAACCTAAAGCCAGGAAAGGTTGTGTGTGACAATGGCCGGAACCTGGTGGCGGCTTTGAGGCGAGGCCAGCTGACACATGTTCCATGCATGGCCCATGTGCTCAACCTCGTGGTTCAGCGGTTTCTAAAGTCATACCCAGAGCTGTCTGATCTGCTGGTAAAAGTTCGCTGCCTGTCTGCACATTTTCGAAAGTCACCTACTGCTTCAGCCGGCCTTGCCGGCTTTCAGCGTCGTTTGCATCTTCCGGCTCACAGACTGGTGTGTGATGTCCCCACGCGTTGGAATTCAACTCTGCACATGTTGATCAGGATATGTGAGCAGAAGAGGGCAGTTGTTGAGTACCTGCATCACCTAAGCCGTCGGGAAATGGGTCAAACTCCACACATAACACCTGAGGAGTGGAGATGGATGTCCGACCTATGTACCATCCTCCAAAACTTTGAGGACTCCACCAAGATGGTGAGCGGCGATGACGCCATTATTAGCGTCACCATACCGCTTCTCTGCCTTCTAAAACGGTCTCTGCTCAAAACCAAACATGATGCATTGCAGGCGGAACACGATGAGTTGGAGCAAGAAACAGTAGTGGGTGTGGGTGATAACACACAGTCCAGCCTCGTCTCATCACAACGTGCAGTGGAGGACTATGACGAGGAGGAGGATGAAGACATGGAGCAACTCTCCGGCCAAATTGAGGATATGACATGCATACCAATCATATGCTCAGTTCAGCGTGGCTGGCCAGAGGACAGGGTAGATGATGAGGAGGAGGAGGAGGAGGAGGAGGAGAAGGAGGAGGACAGCATGTTCAGTCATCGTGTTGGTCTGGATACTGAAGTGATGGCTGTTAAGAGTCTGGCGCACATGGATGACTTTATGGTAAGCTGCCTGTCTCGTGACCCTCGCGTTAAGAACATCTTGGCCGACAATCATTACTGGTTGGTAACACTGTTAGACCCACGCTACAAGGAGAACTTTATGTCTCTTATTCCCGAGGCGGAGAGGTCAGCCAAAATGCAGCAGTTCCGGAAGGCCATAGTCACGGAAGTAGGCAAAGCATTCCCTTCACAAAACGCTAGCGTCATAATTGTAACACTATTAGTTAAAAGAAAGGGATAAAATGTAAAAAAAAACAAAATAAGGCATGACTTTTTTTTAACATCAAATTTTTTTTTTTTAGATTTAACCAAAGAATGTGCACATTTGTTATAATAAACAAGTGAAAAATGTTGAAAATCAGTCATCCAAAGGTGTGTGAAAAAAATATATATATATGGTACCAATAAAAATGTCACTTTGTCCTGCAAAGAATGCAGCCCCCCAAATTATTTTTTTCCTCTGTGCGGCCCATACACCCAGCCGAGTTTGAGACCCCCTGCCTTACACTATATAGATATCATGTTCATTCCCCATCTATCTTGCTCAGGAGAGCATCTCCCTCCCCCGGCACCAAGAGCAGCTCATATTGAATTGTTACATTGACTAGTAACACTGCACACAGAAATGCACCTTAATATTCCACTGTTAACCCTTTCCTCCCAGCAGTAACACACAACTCCTCACCTTGATATCATGGTGATTTATGGTCAGAATGACTTCAATGCGATCAGTGATTTCTATTCTAGCTCTGCTCACATAGATTTTATATCCACACTCAACTATAGGCCGTTCTTCATATTTTGGGGGCTTTTAGTCAGATATACTAGTTTGTGCCTGTATAGTATTGGTGTAGATGGGAGTGTAGGGCATGGGTTACATGGCACTGTGGTGGGATACTGATGGGAGGTATTGGTGCTGTGTTTGATGCTTCTACTGGGTATTTTCCTACAAATACTGGAACAGCTCACTGCTTAGAATGATCCTTCCCAGCTCTATAATATATTATATATACCCCACAATGCAGGCTCACACACACATTTGTCTCAAGTGTGTTGTAGGGACACAGATACAGTCTTGGTCATGTGACTAAAGGCTACTTTACACACTGCGATATCAGTCCCGATATCGCTAGTGTGGGTACCCGCCCCATCTGTTGCGCGACACGGGCAAATCGCTGCCCATGCCGCACAACACCGACCAGACCCGTCACACATACTTACCTGACCGGCGACGTCGCTGTGACCGGCGAACCGCCTCCTTTCTAAGGGGGCGGTCCGTGCGGCGTCACAGCGACGTCACTGAGCGACCGCCCAATAGCAGCGGAGGGGCGGAGATGAGTGGCCGGAACATCCCGCCCACCTCCTTCCTTCCTCATAGCGGCTGGGAGGCAGGTAAGGAGAGGTTCCTCGTTTCTGCGGTGTCACACGGAGTGATGTGTGCTGCCGCAGGAGCGACGAACTACATCGTTACTGCTGCAGTAACGATAATCGAGAATGGAGACCCATGTCACCGATGAGCGATTTTGCACGTTTTTGCAACGATGCAAAATCGCTCATCGGTGTCACACGCAGCAACATCGCTAATGCGGCCGGATGTGCGTCACAAATTCCGTGACCCCAACGACTCCGCATTAGCGATGTCGCAGCGTGTAAAGCCCCCTTTAGTGGGAGTGGTGTACAGGGTCTTAGCAGTAAAGAGTATTCCATATTTCTGCCAGATACCCACAGAGATATTGAAATCTGAAAAAAGAGACTTCTGCTCATTGAAGGTAAGAACTGCTCACATAGCGTTCAACTCCACAGCAAACGAGTGCTCTAGCACTGGCATCTCAGCAGGGATATTCCCCTACTACACATGTGTGTCTGGGTCGCTGTGACAGTTTACAGGACATAACTCAAGGCACCTAGATAGAAGGCAGAGGTACTGGGATTGGTTGGTTTTTGGTGACGGAGGTGCAGGGGCTGGCGCCCATGTGCAGTGCTGGCTAAGGTATATTGATGATATTTTGATTTTTTGGCAGGGCACTGTGGAGCAGCTCGAGACATTTATGGAGGAACTTAATAACAACACCTTTAACATCAGATTGACGCATAAGCATAGCAGCAGTTGCGTTGACTTCCTGGATATTAAAATTTCATTCGGTTCTGAGCGAATTGTTCAGACCGACGTCCATAGGAAGGAAACATCAGTCAACGCACTGCTGCATGCTTCTTCTGCTCATACCCCCTCCACCATCCGGGCCGTACCGACTGGCCAGTTCCTCAGGATGAAGCAAATTTGTTCGTCAGACACTGCTTTTGAACAACAGTCTGCCGACCTCCAGCGCCATAGGGGTGGCAAAGGCGGTCTTCCCCCGGTCTGCCTCAGCAACGGACACTAGCCAATAGTGACTAGTGAGATCAAGGGTAGAAAAATAATTTGCAGTTCTCAATGCAGCTAGCGATTCCTCAATACGGGGGAGTGGTGCTGTCCTTCTTCTTTAACAGGACCAACGGAGCTGCCCAAAGGCTACAACTGTCACGGATAACCCCAGCCGCCTTCATGTTGCTCAACATGTCCTTGGTACACTGGTAATGTGAAGGTGGTATTGGCTTATAGCTCTCTTTGATGGGTGGGTGTGCACCTGTGGGGATGTAGTGTTGGACCCCTTTTATTCCCCCAAAATCTAGCGGATGTTTGCTGAAGACTTGCTCGCTCGTATTCTTGCACTACCCTGTGGACCCGCTTCTTGTGATGTGAAGGTGTGGAGTCAGTGCCTACGTGTAATTCCTTACACCACTCCTCTGGCTGACTTGGTGAGCAGTCACTGACTGGGTGGGGTGCAGTAATAGTGGATGCTGCTACTTGGATAGCATGTGTATCTACTGTGAACAGCTTATCAATGGTGGCAAGTCGGGGCAGCTTAACCTCCTGCTCTCCGCAGTTTAACACTCTCACGGGCACTCTTCCCTTCCGCACTAATGAATAAAACTATGATGTAAATATCATATAGATACCCCACAATTGTAAATAAAGGTAGGTTATGGGAAAAGGGGGAACAGGGAAAGAGGAAAATAGTGTAATAAAGTATACCTTCTGGGGGTGAGAGGAAATGGCAGCACAGCCAGTGGAGGTGAAGCAAAAGGAAGCCTGCAACTAAAGAGTTGAGAGCGTTATCACATGGTGACTGAGCCTGATTGTAAAGGGAGCATAGAGTGGAGCATACTCTGGGCACGTTAGAACCCAAGTTCTTAAACCATGAATATGGACCCCTTTTATTCTCCCAAAGTCTAGCGGATGTTTGCTGAAGACTTGCTCGTATTCTTGCACTACCCTGTGGACCCGCTTCTTGTGATGTGAAGGTGTGGAGTCAGTGCCTACGTGTAATTCCTTACACCACTCCTCTGGTTGACTTGGTGAGCTGTCACTGAATGGGTGTGGTGAAGTAACGGTGGATGCTGTGGCTTGGATATCATATTAAATATAGGGACCCCCATACAGTAGTATGAGAAATTTTTTTGTATTCAATGATCGGTATTACCTTCAGGGGCGCGGCACGTGGACGTGCGTTCCATTAGCCTCACTGCATTCCACTCCCATACAGGAAGTGGGCGCAGCTATTACTACGGTCGCACATAAAAGAACCCACAGCCACCACTGCACACAGCTGACTCCACCACTGGAAACCCACTTCTACACCAACGCAGGTAAGACAGGATCGGCACCTCTATGCTCCCGTTACAATCAGGCTCAGTCACCATGTGATAATGCTCTCAACAATTTAGTTGCAGGCTTCCCCTTGCTTCACCTCCACTGGCTGTGCTGCCATTTCCTCTCCCCCCTGGAAGGTATACTTTATTACACTATTTTCCTGTTTCCCTCTTCTCCCTTTTCCCATAACCTACCTTTATCTGCATTTGTGGGGTATCTATATACTATTTATATCACAGTTTTATTCATTAATACGGAAGGGAAGAGTGCGCGTGAGAGTGTTGAACTGCGGAGAGCAAGAGGTTAAGCTGCCCCGATTTGCCACCATTGATAAGCTGTTCACAGTAGATACACATGCTATCCAAGCAGCAGCAGCATCCACCATTACTGCACCCCACCCAGTCAGTGACAGCTCACCAAGTCAGCCAGAGGAGTGGTGTCAGGAATTACACGTAGGCACTGACTACACACCTTCACATCACAAGAAGGGGGTGCAAGTGTGACGCCCTGGACTAGCCAGTTAGTCACAGACATAACACACACACACACCCCCTTTCCCGGATAGTTACACTAGTCAGACACAAAACCGTTGTTGCCTCCCTCCAGGGGCTGATGTCCACACCAGGTGGGGCGGTGCCAGGCGGTTGGCCCCACCCACCAAGGAGTTCACAGGCCTGGAGGTGGGAAAACCAGTTAGTTAGTTGAAGTTCAGTTAAGAGTTGAACCGTGGAGGTAGTGAGTTCAGGGAACAGCCCAGTTTTGGGTAGGAGTGCAAAACTGCTAGTGTCTGGGTCAGATCCCAGGCACTATGGGGAGATAAGGTATGCACACCAGTGACTATGTAAGGGGAATACATGAAATAGCAGAAACTGCTGTGTGAATACTGACTTGAAAAATTCAATAGCTATATGCAAGAGTGAATATGTGAAAAATGGAATCTGCATTACTGCCATGAACATATGAATCAAGAGAAATTTAGCTACTGAATTGATCAATGCAATAGAGCCCCAACACTACGCCAAAGTATTTCTCTACGTTGGGGTCCCTAGCTTGTGTGTGTCCTCTCATGCAGTTAAAAAACCTACCGTGTATGGGAAGCTGAGACCCAGGCTATTTATGCGTATGATATGGATTGGCAATAGGTGTGGTTGGGGAGGGTTCACAAACGAAAAAATACTAACAAATAGGAATAACGTTTGGAACACCATTCTAAGTCCGAACTGGGTGCAAAAACCTAAAAAAACATCACTATGGGGAGATAAGGTATGCACACCAGTGACTATGTAAGGGGAATACATGAAATAGCAGAAACTGCTGTGTGAATACTGACTTGAAAAATCCAATAGCATTAATTCACATAATCCTAGTGACTGCGCACACAACATGGCCAAACGAAAACAAAAGACAGTACCTGGCCATTCAATCAAATGGAAACTCATAGGCAACACAGTCCATTAGACTAGGCAATTACATGCAGCCAAACAAAGTTCATGGGCCTTGCCTCAGAGTCGAACCTACAACCTCTTGGAGAACAAGCAAAGAGCCTACCACTAAACCAACTCAGTGAAGTTGGAAACCGACTCTACATTAATTAACATAATCCTAGTGACTGCGCACACAACATGGCCAAACAAAAGCAAAAGACAGTACCTAGCCTATCAATCCAATAGAAACTCATAGGTAACACAGTACATTGGACTAGGCAATTACATGCAGCCATACAAAGCCCATGGGTCTTGCCCCAGAGTCGAACCCACAAACTCTCGTAGCCAGGGCAAAGAGCCTACCACTACACCAACACAGAGAAGTAGGTGAATGACTCTACATTAATTCACATAATCCTAGTGACTACGCACACAACATGGCCAAACAAATGCAAAAGACATTATCTGGCCTATCAATCCAATGGAAACTCATAGGCAACACAGTCCATTAGACTAGGCACTTACATGCAGCCATGTAAAGTTCATGGGCATTGCCTCAGAGTCGAACCCACAACCTCTTGGAGAACAAGCAAAGAGCCTACCACTAAACCAACTCAGAGAAGTTGGAAACCGACTCTACATTAATTAACATAATCCTAGTGACTGCGCACACAACATGGCCAAACAAAAGCAAAAGACAGTACGTGGCCTATCAATCCAACGGAAACTCATAGGTAACACAGTACATTGGACTAGGCAATTACATGCAGCCATACAAAGCCCATGGGCCTTGCCCCAGAGTCAAACCCACAACCTCTCATAGCCAAGGCAAAGAGCCTACCAATACACCAACACAGAGAAGTGGAAAACCATTTCTACATTAATTCACATAATCCTAGTGACTGCGCACACAACATGGCCAAACAAAAGCAAAAGACAGTACCTGGCCTATCAATCCAATGGAAACTCATAGGCAACACAGTCCATTGGACTAGACAATTACATGGAGACATACAAAGTCCATGGGCCTTGCCTCAGAGTCAAACCCACAACTTCTCGCAGCCAAGCAAAAAGCCTACCACTACACTAACACAGAGAAGTGGGAAACTGATTCTACATTAATTCACATAATCCTACCGACTGCGCACACAACATGGCCAAACAAAAGACAATACCTGGCCTATTCATTCAATGAAAACTCATAGGCAACACAGTCCATTGGACTAGGCAATTACATTCAACCATACAAAGTCCATGGGCTTTGCCTCAAAGTCAAACCCACAACTTCCTGTAACCCAAGGAAAGAGCCTACCACTACACCAACACAGAGAAGAGAATGACTCTACATTAATTCACATAATCCTAGTGACTGCGCACACAACATGACCAAACAAAAACAAAAGACAGTCCCTGGCCTATCAATCCAATGGAAACTCATAGACAACATAGTCCAATGGACTACGCAATTACATGCAGCCATACAAAGTCCATGGGCCTTGCCTCAGAGTCATACCCACAATCTCTGGCAGAACAAGCAAAGAGCCTACAACTTCACCAACACAAAGAAGTAGGAAGCTGCGTCTACATTAATTCACATAATCCTAGTGACTGCGCACACAACATGGCCAAACAAAAGCAAAAGACAGTACCTGGCCTATCAATCCAATGGGAACTCATAGGCAACACAGTTAATTGAACTAGGCAATTACATGCAGCCATACAAACTCCATGGGCCTTGCCTCAGAGTCAAACCCACAACCTCTTGCAGCTAAGCAAAGAGCCTTCCACTACAGCAACACAGAGAACTGGGAAACTGATTCTACATTAATTCACATAATCCTACCGACTGCGCACACAACATAACCAAACAAAAGATAATACCTGGCCAATCAATCCAATGGAAACTCATAGGCAACACAGTCCATTGGACTAGGCAATTACACGCAGCCATATAAAGTCCATGGGCTTTGCCTCAGAGTCAAACCCACAATTTCTCGCAGCCCAAGCAAAGAGCCTACCACTACACCAAGACAGAGAAGTTGGAAACTGAGTTTACATTAGTTCACATAATCCTAGTGACTGCGCACACAACATGGCCAAACAAAAGCAAAAGACAGTACCTGGCCTATCAATCCAATGGGAACTCATAGGCAAAACAGTTAATTGAAATAGGCAATTACATGCAGCCATACAAACTCCAGGGGCCTTGCCTCAGAGTCGAACCCACAACCTCTTGCAGCTTAAGCAAAGAGACTACCACTACACCAACACAGAGAAGTAGGTGAATGACTCTACATTAATTCACATAATCCTAGTGACTGCGCACACAACATTGCCAAACAAAAGAAAAAGACAGTACCTGGCCTATCAATCCAATAGAAACTCATAGGCAAAGCAATCAATTGGACGAGGCAATTACATGCAGCCATACAAAGTCCATGGGCCTTGCCTCAAAGTCGAACTCACAACCTCTCGCAGCTCAAGCAAAGAGCCTACCACTACACCAACACAGAGAAATGTAAACCTGACTCTACATTATTTCACATAATCCTAGTGACTGCGCACACAACATGGCCAAACGAAAACAAAAGACAGTAACTGGCCTATCAATCCAATAGAAACTCATAGGCAACACAGTCCATTGGACTAAGCAATTACATGCAGCCATTCAAAGTCCATGAGCCTTGCATTAGAGTCGAACCCACAACCTCTCGCAGCCCAAGCAAAGAGCCTACCACTACACCAACACAGAGAAGTGGGAAACTGACTCTACATTAATTCCCATAACCCTAGTGACTGCGCACACAACATGGTCAAACAAAAGCAAAAGGCAGTACCTGGCCTATCAATCCAATGGAAACTCATAGGCAACATAGTCCATTGGACTAGGCAATTACATGCAGCCATACAAAGTCCATGGGCCTTGCCTCAGAGTCAAACCCACAACCTCTGGCAGAACAAGCAAAGAGCCTACAACTACAAAAACACAAAGAAGTAGGAAGCTGCGTCTACATTAATTCACATAATCCTAGTGACTGCGCACACAACATGGCCAAACAAAAGCAGAAGACATTACCTAGCCTATCAAGCCAATGGAAACTCATAGGCAACACAGTCAATTGAACTAGGCGATTACATGCAGCCATACAAACTCCATGGGCCTTGCCTCAGAGTCGAACCCACAATTTCTCGCAGCCCAAGCAAAGAGCCTACCACTACACCAACACAGAGAAGTTGGAGTCTGAGTTTACATTAGTTCACATAATCCTAGTGACTGCGCACACAACATGGCCAAACAAAAGCAAAAGACAGTACCTGGCCTATCAATCCGATGGGAACTCATAGGCAACACAGTCAATTGAACTAGGCGATTACATGCAGCCATACAAACTCCATGGGCCTTGCCTCAGAGTCGAACCCACAACCTCTCGCAGCTTAAGCAAAGAGACTACCACTACACCAACACAGAGAATTAGGTGAATGACTCTACATTAATTCACATAATCCTAGTGACTGCGCACACAACATGGCCAAACAAAAGCAAAAGACAGTACCTGGCCTATTAATCCAATGGAAACTCATAGGCAACGCAATCCTTTGGACTAGGCAATAACATGCAGCCATACAAAGTCCATGGGCCTTGCCTCAGAGTCAAAACCACTACCTCTCAAAGCCCAAGCAAAGAGCCTACCACTACACCAACACAGAGAAGTGCGAAATTGACTCAACATAAATTCACATAATCCTAGTGACTGCGCACACAACATGGCCAAACAAAAGCAATAGACAGTCCCTGGCCTATCAATCCAATGGAAACTCATAGACAACATAGTCCATTGGACTAGGCAATTACATGCAGCCATACAAAGTCCATGGGCCTTGCCTCAGAGTCGAACTCACAACCTCTCGCAGCCCAAGAAAAAAGCCTACCACCACATCAACACAGAGAAGTGTGAAACTGACTCTACATTAATTCACATAATCCTAGTGACTGCGCACACAACATGGCCAAACAAAAGCAAAAGACAGTACCTGGCCTATCATTCCATTTGAAACTCATAGGTAACATAGTCCATTGGACTAGGCAATAACATGCAGCCATACAAAGTCCATGGGCCTTGCCTCAAAGTTGAACTCACAACCTCTCGCAGCTCTAGCAAAGAGCCTACAACTACACCAACACAGAGAAATGTGAACCTGACTCTACATTAATTCACATAATCCTAGTGACTGCGCACACAACATGGCCAAACAAAAGCAAAAGACAGTACCTGGCCTATAAATCCAATAGAAACTCATAGGCAACACAGTCCATTGGACTAGACAATTACATGGAGACATACAAAGTCCATGGGCCTTGCCTCAGAGTCAAACCCACAACCTCTCGCAGCCAAGCAAAGAGCCTACCACTACACCAACACAGAGAAGTGGGAAACTGATTCTACATTAATTCACATAATCCTACCGACTGCGCACACAACATGGCCAAACAAAAGAAAATACCTGGCCTATCAATCCAATGGAAACTCATAGGCAACACAGTCCATTAGACTAGGCAAATACATGCAGCCATACAAAGCCCCTGGGCCTTGCCCCAGAGTCGAACCCACAACCTCTTGTAGCCCAAGCAAAGAGCCTACAAATACACCAACACAGAGAAGTGGAAAACTGATTCTACATTAATTCACATAATCCTAGTGACTGCGCACACAACATGGCCAAACAAAAGCAAAAGACATTACCTGGCCTATAAATCCAATAGAAACTCATAGGCAAAGCAATCAATTGGACTAGGCAATTACATGCAGCCATACAAAGTCCATGGGCCTTGCCTCAGAGTCGAACCCACAACCTCTTGTAGCCCAAGCAAAGAGCCTACCACTACACCAACACAGAGAAGTTGGTACAGAGTTTACATTAGTTCACATAATCCTAGTGACTGTGCACACAACATGGCCAAACAAAAGCAAAAGACAGTCCCTGGCCTATCAATCCAATGGAAACTCATATACAACATAGTCCATTGGACTAGGCAATTACATGCAGCCATACAAAGTCCATGGGCCTTGCCTCAGAGTCAAACCCACAACCTCTGGCAGAACAAGCAAAGAGCTTACAACTGCACCAACACAAAAAAGTAGGAAGCTGCGTCTACATTAATTTACATATTCCTAGCGACTGCGCACACAACATGGCCAAACAAAAGCAAAAGACATTACCTGGCCTATCAAGCCAATGGAAACTCATAGGCAACACAGTCCATTGGACTAAACAATTACATGCAGCCATACAAAGTCCATGGGCTTTGCCTCAGAGTCAAACCCACAATTTCTCGCATCCCAAGCAAAGAGCCTACCACTACAACAACACAGACAAGTTGGAAACTGAGTTTACATTAGTTCACATAATCCTAGTGACTGTGCACACAACATGGCGAAACAAATGCAAAAGACATTATCTGGCCTATCAATCCAATGGAAACTCATAGGCAACACAGTCCATTAGACTAGGCAAATACATGCAGCCATACAAAGTTCATGGGCCTTGCCTCAGAGTCGATCCCACAACCTCTTGGAGAACAAGCAAAGAGCCTACCACTAAACCAACACAGAGAAGTTGGAAACTGATTCTACATTAATTCACATAATCCTACCGACTGCGCACACAACATGGCTAAACAAAAGCAAAAGACAGTACCTGGCTTATCAATCCAATGGAAACTCATAGGCAACACAGTCCATTGGACTAGGCAATAACATGCAGCCATAAAAAGTCCATGGGCCTTGCCTCAGAGTCAAACCCACAACCTCTCGCAGCTCAAGCAAAGAGCCTACCACTACACCAACACAGAGAAATGTGAACCTCCCTCTACATTAATTCACATAATCCTAGTGAGTGCGCACACAACATGGCCAAACGAAAACAAAATACAGTACCTGGCCTATCAATCCAATGGAAACTCATAGGCAACACAGTCCATTGGACTAGGCAATTACATGCAGCCATAAAAAGTCCATGGGCCTTGCCTCAGAGTCAAACCCACAACCTCTCGCAGCCCAAGCAAAGAGCCTACCACTACACCAACACAGAGAAATGTGAAACTGACTCTACATTAATTCACATAATCCTAGTGACTGCGCACACAACATGGCCAAACGAAAGCAAAAGTCAATACCTGGCCTATCAATCCAATGGAAACTCATAGGCAACAAAGTCCATTGGACTAGGCAATTACATGCAGCCATAAAAAGTCCATGGGCCTTGCCTCAGAGTCAAACCCACAACCTCTCAAAGCCCAAGCAAAGAGCCTACCACTACACCAACAAAGAGAAATGTGAAACTGACTCTACATTAATTCACATATTCCTAGTGACTGCGCACACAACATGGCCAAACAAAAGCAAAAGAAAGCACCTGGCCTATCAATCCAATGGAAACTCATAGGTAACGCAGTCCATTGGACTATGCAATTACATGCAGCCATACAAAGTCCATGGGCCTTGCCTCAGAGTCGAACTCACAACCTCTCGCAGCCCAACAAAAAAGCCTACCACTTCAGCAACACAGAGAAGTGTGAAACTGTCTCTACATTAACTCACATAATCCTAGTGACTGCGCACAAAACATGGCCAAACGAAAACAAAAGACAGTACCTGGCCTATCAATCCATTGGACTAGGCAATTACATGCAGCCATACAAATTCCATGGGCCTTGCCTCAGAGTCAAACCCACAACCTCTTACAGCCCAAGCAAAGAGCCCACCACTACACCAACACAGAGAAGTGCGAAACTGACTCAACATAAATTCACATAATCCTAGTGACTGCGCACACAACATGGCCAAACAAAAGCTAAAGACAGTCCCTTGCCTATCAATCCAATGGAAACTCATAGACAACATAGCCCATTGGAATAGGCAATTACATGCAGCCTCACAAAGTCCATGGGCCTTGCCTCAGAGTCAAACCCACAACCTCTGGCAGAACAAGCAAAGAGCCTACAACTACACCAACACAAAGAAGTAGGAAGCTGCGTCTACATTAATTCACATAATCCTAGTGAATGCGCACACAACATGGCCAAACAAAAGCAAAAGACATTACCTGGCCTATCAGGCCAATGGAAACTCATAGGCAACACAGTCCATTGAACTAGGCGATTACATGCAGCCATACAAAGTCCATGGGCCATGCCGCAGAGTCAAACCCACAACCTCTCGCAGCCAAGCAAAGCAGCTTCCACTACACCAACACAGAGAAGTGGGAAACGGATTCTACATTAATTCACATAATCCTAGTGACTGCGCACACAACATGGCCAAACAAAAGCAAAAGACAATACCTGGCCTATCAATCCAATGGAAACTCGTAGGCAACACAGTCCATTGGACTTGGCAATTACATGCAGCCATACAAAGTCCATGGGCCTTGCCTCAGAGTCAAACCCACTACCTCTGGCAGAACAAGCAAAGAGCCTACAACTACACCAACACAAAGAAGTAGGAAGTTGCGTCTACATTAATTCACATAATCCTAGTGAATGTGCACACAACATGGCCAAACAAAAGCAAAAGACATTACTTGGCCTATCAAGCCAATGGAAACTCATAGGCAACACAGTCCATTGAACTAGACAATTACATGGAGACATACAAAGTCCATGGGCCTTGCCTCAAAGTCAAACCCACAACCTCTCGCAGCCAAGCAAAGAGCCTACCACTACACCAACACAGATAAGTGGGAAACTGATTCTACATTAATTCACATAATCCTACCGACTGCGCACACAACATGGCCAAACAAAAGACAATACCTGGCCTATCAATCCAATGGAAACTCATAGGCAACACAGTCCATTAGACTAGGCAAATACATGCAGCCATACAAAGTTCATGTGCCTTGCCTCAGAGTCGAACCCACAACTTCTTGGAGAACAAGCAAAGAGCCTACCACTAAACCAACACAGAGAAGTTGGAAACCGACTCTACATTAATTCACATAATCCTAGTGACTGCGCACACAACATGGCCAAACAAAAGCAAAAGACAGTACCTGGCCTATCAATCCAATGGAAACTCATAGGTAACACAGTACATTAGACTAGGCAATTAAATGCAGCCATACAAAGCCCATGGGCCTTGCCCCAGAGTCGAACCCACAACCTCTCGTAGCCCAAGCAAAGAGCCTACCAATACACCAACACAGAGAAGTGAAAAACTGATTCTACATTAATTCACATAATCCTAGTGACTGCGCACACAACATGGCCAAACAAAAGCAAAAGACAGTACCTGGCCTATCAATCCAATAGAAACTCATAGGCAAAGCAATCAATTGGACTAGGCAATTACATGCAGCCATACAAAGTCCATGGGCCTTGCCTCAGAGTCGAACCCACAACCTCTTGTAGCCCAAGCAAAGAGCCTACCACTAAACCAACACAGAGAAGAGCGAAACTGACTCAACATAAATTCACATAATCCTAGTGACTGCACACACAACATGGCCAAACAAAAGCAAAACACAGTCCCTGGCCTATCAATCCAATGGAAACTCATATACAACATAGTCCATTGGACTAGGCAATTACATGCAGCCATACAAAGTCCATGGGCCTTGCCTCAGAGTCAAACCCACAACCTCTGGCAGAACAAGCAAAGAGCTTACAACTACACCAACACAAAAAAGTAGGAAGGTGCGTCTACATTAATTCACATATTCCTAGAGACTGCGCACACAACATGGCCAAACAAAAGCAAAAGACATTACCTGGCCTATCAAGCCAATGGAAACTCATAGGCAACACAGTCCATTGGACTAAACAATTACATGCAGCCATACAAAGTCCATGGGCTTTGCCTCTGAGTCAAACCCACAATTTGTCGCAGCCCAAGCAAAGAGCCTACCACTACACCAACACAGACAAGATGGAAACTGAGTTTACATTAGTTCACATAATCCTAGTGACTGTGCACACAACATTGCGAAACAAATGCAAAAGACATTATCTGGCCTATCAATCCAATGGAAACTCATAGGCAACACAGTCCATTAGACTAGGCAAATACATGCAGCCATACAAAGTTCATGGGCCTTGCCTCAGAGTCGAACCCACAACCTCTTGGAGAACAAGCAAAGAGCCTACCACTAAACCAACACAGAGAAGTTGGAAACTGACTCCACATTAATTCACATAATCCTAGTGACTGCGCACACAACATGGCCAAACAAAAGCAAAAGACAGTACCAGGCCTATCAATCCAATGGAAACTCATAGGCAACACAGTCCATTGGACTAGACAATTACATGGAGACATACAAAGTCCATGGGCCTTGCTTCAGAGTCAAACCCACAACCTCTCGCAGCTAAGCAAAGAGCCTACCACTACACCAATACAGAGAAGTGGGAAACTGATTCTACATTAATTCACATAATCCTACCGACTGCGCACACAACATGGCTAAACAAAAGCAAAAGACAGTACCTGGCTTATCAATCCAATGGAAACTCATAGGCAACACAGTCCATTGGACTAGGCAATAACATGCAGCCATACAAAGTCCATGGGCCTTGCCTCAAAGTCGAACTCACAACCTCTCGCAGCTCAAGCAAAGAGCCTACCACTACACCAACACAGAGAAATGTGAACCTGCCTCTACATTAATTCACATAATCCTAGTGACTGCGCACACAACATGGCCAAACGAAAGCAAAAGTCCATACCTGGCCTATCAATCCAATGGAAACTCATAGGCAACACAGTCCATTGGACTAGGCAATTACATGCAGCCATAAAAAGTCCATGGGCCTTGCCTCAGAGTCAAACCCACAACTTCTCGCAGCCCAAGCAAAGATCCTACCACTACACCAACACAGAGAAATGTGAAACTGACTCTACATTAATTCACATAATCCTAGTGACTGCGCACACAACATGGCCAAACGAAAGCAAAAGTCAATACCTGGCCTATCAATCCAATGGAAACTCATAGGCAACACAGTCCAGTGGACTAGGCAATTACATGCAGTTATACAAAGTCCATGAACCTTGCATTAGAGTCAAACCCACAACTTCTCGCAGCCAAAGCAAAGAGCCTACCACTACACCAACACAGAGAAGTTTGAAACTGACTCTTCATTAACTCAAATAATCCTAGTGACTGCGCACACAACATGGCCAAACGAAAGCAAAAGACAGTACCTGGCCTATCAATCCAATGGAAACTCATTGGCAACACAGTCCATTGGACTAGGCAATTACATGCAGCCATACAAAGTCCATGGGCCTTGCCTCAGAGTCAAACTCACAACCTCTCGCAGCCCAAGAAAAAAGCCTACCACTACAGCAACACAGAGAAGTGTGAAACTGACTCTACATTAATTCACATAATCCTAGTGACTGCGCACACAACATGGCCAAACAAAAGCAAAAGACAGTACCTGGCCTATCATTCCAATTAAAACTCATAGGCAACATAGTCCATTGGACTAGGCAATAACATGCAGCCATACAACGTCCATGGGCCTTGCCTCAAAGTCGAACTCACAACCTCTCGCAGCTCAAGCAAAGAGCCTACCACTACACCAACACAGAGAAATGTGAACCAGATTCTACATTAATTCACATAATCCTAGTGACTGCGCACACAACATGGCCAAACAAAAGCAAAAGGCAGTACCTGGCCTATCAATCCAATGGGAACTCATAGGCAACACAGTCAATTGAACTACGCAATTATATGCAGCCATACAAACTCCATGGGCCTTGCCTCAGAGTCGAACCCACAACCTCTCGCAGCTTAAGCAAAGAGCCTACCCCTAAACCAACACAGAGAAGTTGGGAACTGACTCTACATTAATTCACATAATCCTAGTGACTGCGCACACAACATGGCCAAACAAAAGCAAATGACAGTACCTGGCCTATCAATCCAATGGAAACTCATAGGCAACACAGTCCATTGGACTAGACAATTACATGGAGACATACAAAGTCCATGGGCCTTGCCTCAGAGTCAAACCCACAACCTCACGCAGCCAAGCAAAGAGCCTACTACTACACCAACACAGAAAAGTGAGAAACTGGTACTACATTAATTCACATAATCCTACCGACTGCGCACACAACATGGCCAAACAAAAGCAAAAGTCAGTACCTGGCTTATCAATCCAATGGAAACTCATAGGCAACACAGTCCATTGGACTAGAAAATTACATGGAGACATACAAAGTCCATGGGCCTTGCCTCAGAGTCAAACCCTCAACCTCTCGCAGCCAAGCAAAGAGCCTACCACTACACCAACACAGAGAAGTGGGAAACTGTTTCTACATTAATTCACATAATCCTACCGACTGCGCACACAACATGGCTAAACAAAAGACAATACCTGGCCTATCAATTCAATGGAAACTCATTGGCAACACAGTCCATTGGACTAGGCAATTACATGCAGCCATACAAAGTCCATGGGCTTTGCCTAAAAGTCAAACCCACAACTTCTCGCAGCCCAAGCAAAGAGCCTACCACTACACCAACACAGAGAAGTGGGAAACTGATTCTACATTAATTCACATAATCCTACCGACTGCGCACACAACATGGCCAAACAAAAGACAATACCTGGCCTATCAATCCAATGGAAACTCATAGGCAACACAGTCCATTAGACTAGTCAAATACATGCAGCCATACAAAGTTCATGGGCCTTGCCTCAGAGTCGAACCCACATCCTCTTGGAGAACAAGCAAAGAGCCTACCACTAAACCAACACAGAGAAGTTGGAAACTGACTCTACATTAATTCACATAATCCTAGTGACTGCGCACACAACATGGCCAAACAAAAGCAAAAGACATTACCTGGCCTATCAATCCAATGTAAACTCATAGGTAACACAGTACATTGGACTAGGCAATTGCATGCAGCCATACAAAGCCCATGGGCCTTGCCCCAGAGTCAAACCCACAACCTCTCGTAGCCCAAGCAAAGAGCCTACCAATACACCAACACAGAGAAGTGGAAAACAGATTCTACATTAATTCACATAATCCTAGTGACTGCGCACACAACATGGCCAAACAAAAGCAAAAGACGGTACCTGGCCTATCAATCCAATGGAAACTCATAGGCAACGCAATCAATTGGACTAGGCAATTACATGCAGCCATACAAAGTCCATGGGCCTTGTCTCAGAGTCAAACCCACAACCTCTCTCAGCCCAAGCAAAGAGCCTACCACTACACCAACACAGAGAAAAGCGAAACTGACTCAACATAAATTCACATAATCCTAGTGACTGCGCACACAACATGGCCAAACAAAAGCAAAAGACAGTCCCTGGCCTATCAATCCAATGGAAACTCATAGACAACATAGTCCATTGGACTAGGCAATTACATGCAGCCATACAAAGTCCATGGGCCTTGCCTCAGAGTCAAACCCACAACCTCTGGCAGAACAAGCAAAGAGCTTACAACTACACCAACACAAAAAAGTAGGAAGCTGCATCTACATTAATTCACATATTCCTAGTGACTGCGCACACAACATGGCCAAACAAAAGCAAAAGACATTACCTGGCCTATCAAACCAGTGGAAACTCATAGGCAACACAGTCCATTGGACAAGACAATTACATGCAGCCATACAAAGTCCATGGGCTTTGCCTCAGAGTCAAACCCACAATTTCTCGCAGCCCAAGCAAAGAGCCTACCACTACACCAACACAGAGACGTTGGTAACAGAGTTTACATTAGTTCACATAATCCTAGTGACTGTGCACACAACATGGCCAAACAAATGCAAAAGACATTATCTGGCCTATCAATCCAATAGAAACTCATAGGCAACACAGTCCATTAGACTAGGCAAATACATGCAGCCATACAAAGTTCATGGGCCTTGCCTCAGAGTCGAACCCACATCCTCTTGGAGAACAAGCAAAGAGCCTACCACTAAACCAACACAGAGAAGTAGGTGAATGACTCTACATTAATTCACATAATCCTAGTGACTGCGCACACAACATGGCCAAACAAAAGCAAAAGACAGTATCTGGCCTATCAATCCAATTGAAGCTCATAAGCAACATAGTCCATTGGACTAGGCAATAACATGCAGCCATACAATGTCCATGGGCCTTGCCTCAAAGTCGAACTCACAACCTCTCGCAGTTTAAGCAAAGAGCCTACTACTACACCAACACAGAGAAATGTGAACCTGACTCTACATTAATTCACATAAACCTAGTGACTGCGCACACAACATGGCCAAACGAAAGCAAAAGTCAATACCTGGCCTATCAATCCAATGGAAACTCATAGGCAACACAGTCCATTATACTAGGCAATTACATGCAGCCATAAAAAGTCCAAGGGCCTTGCCTCAGAGTCAAATCCACAACCTCTCGCAGCTCAAGCAAAGAGCCTACCACTACACCAACACAGAGAAATGTGAAACTGACTCTATATTAATTCACATAATCCTAGTGACTGCGCACACAACATGGCCAAACGAAAGCAAAAGTCAATACCTGGCCTATCAATCCAATGGAAACTCATAGGCAACACAGTCCTTTGGACTAGGCAATTAGATGCAGCCATACAAAGTCCATGAGCCTTGCATTTGAGTCGAACTCACAACCTCTCCCAGCCCAAGCAAAGAGCCTACCACTACACCAACACAGAGAAGTGGGAAACTGACTCAACATTAATTCACATAATCCTAGTGACTGCGCACAAAACATGGCCAAACAAAAGCAAAAGAAGGCACCTGGCCTATCAATCCAATGGAATCTCATAGGTAACATAGTCCATTGGACTATGCAATTACATGCAGCCATAAAAAGTCCATGGGCCTTGCCTCAGAGTCGAACTCACAACCTCTCGCAGCCCAAGAAAAAAGCCTACCACTACAGCAACACGGAGAAGTGTGAAACTGACTCTACATTAACTCACATAATCCTAGTGACTGCGCACACAACATGGCCAAACAAAAGCAAAAGACAGTACCTGGCCTATCAATCCAATGGAAACTCAGAGGCAACCCCATCCATTGGACTAGGCAATTACATGCAGCCATACAGAGTCCATGGGCCTTGCCTCAGAGTCTATCCCACAACCTCTGGCAGAACAAGCAAAGAGCCTACAACCACACCAACACAAAGAAGTAGGAAGCTGCATCTACATTAATTCACATAATCCTAGTGACTGCGCACACAACATGGCCAAACAGAAGCAAAAGACATTACCTGGCCTATCAAGCCAATGGAAACTCATAGGCAACACAGTCCATTGAACTAGGCAATTACATGCAGCCATACAAAGTCCATGGGCCTTGCCTCAGAGTCAAACCCACAACTTCTCGCAGCCAAGCAAAGCGCCTTCCACTACACCAACACAGAGAAGTGGGAAACTGATTCTACATTAATTCACATAATCCTACCGACTTCGCACACAACATAACCAAACAAAAGACAATACCTGGCCTATCAGTCCAATGAAAACTCATAGGCAACACAGTACATTGGACTAGGCAATTACATGCAGCCATACAAAGTCTATGGGCTTTGCCTCAGAGTCAAACCCACATTTTCTCGCAGCCCAAGAAAAGAGCCTACCACTACACCAACACAGAGAAGTTGAAAACTGAGTTTACATTATTTCACATAATCCTAGTGACTGCGCACACAACATGGCCAAACAAAAGCA
Source organism: Anomaloglossus baeobatrachus (assembly GCF_048569485.1). Lineage (NCBI taxonomy): Eukaryota > Metazoa > Chordata > Amphibia > Anura > Aromobatidae > Anomaloglossus > Anomaloglossus baeobatrachus. Next base: position 21,772 of record NW_027444261.1, read on the forward strand.
AAAGGTAGTACCTGGCCTATCAATCCAATAGGAACTCATAGGTAACACAGTCAACTGAAATAGGCAATTACATGCATCCATACAAACTCCATGGGCCTTGCCTCAAAGTCGAACCAACAACCTTTCGCAGCTTAAGCAAAAAGACTACCTCTACACCAACACAGAGAAGTAGGTAAAGGACTCTACATTAATTCACATAATCCTAGAGACTGCGCACACAACATGGCCAAACAAATGCAAAAGACATTATCTGGCCTATCAATCCAATGAAATCATAGGCAACATAGTCCATTAGACTAAGCAAATATATGCAGCCATACAAAGTTAATGGGCCTTGCCTCAGAGTCGAACCCACAACCTCTTGGAGAACAAGCAAAGAGCCTACCACTAAACCAACACAGAGAAGTTGGAAACAAACTCTACATTAATTCACAGAATCCTAGTGACTGCGCACACAACATGGCCAAACAAAAGCAAAAGACAGTACCTGGCCTATCAAACCAATGGAAACTCATAGGCAACACAGTCCATTGGACTAGACAATTACATGGAGACATACAAAGTCCATGGGCCTTGCATTAGAGTCGAACCCACAACCTCTCGCAGCCCAAGCAAAGAGCCTACCACTACACCAACACAGAGAAGTGGGAAACTGTTTCTACATTAATTCAAATAATCCTACCGACTGCGCACACAACATGGCCAAACAAAAGACAATACCTGGCCTATCAATTCAAAGGAAACTCATAGGCAACACAGTCCATTGGACTTGGCAATTACATGCAGCCATACAAAGTCCATGGGCTTTGCCTCAGAGTCAAACCCACAATTTCTCGCAGCCCAAGGAAATAGCCTACGATTACACCAACACAGAGAAGTTGGAAACTGAGTTTACATTAGTTCACATAATCCTAGTGACTGCGCACACAACATGGCCAAACAAAAGACAATACCTGGCCTATCAATTCAATGGAAACTCATAGGCAACACAGTCAATTGAACTAGGCAATTACATGCTGCCATACAAACTCCATGGGCTTTGCCTCAGAGTCGAACCCACAACCTCTCGCAGTTTAAGCAAAGAGACTACCACTACACCAACACAGAGAAGAAGGTGAATGACTCTACATTAATTCACATAATCCTAGTGACTGCGCACATAACATGGCCAAACAAAAGCAAAAGACAGTACCTGGCCTATCAATCAAATTGAAACTCATAAGCAACAAAGAGACTACAACTACACCAACACAGAGAAGTAGGTGAATGACTCTACATTAATTCACATAATCCTAGTGACTGCGAACACAACATGGCCAAACAAAAGCAAAAGACAGTACCTTGCCTATCAATCCAATTGAAACTCATAGGCAACATAGTCCATTGGACTAGGCAATAACATGCAGCCATACAAAGTCCATGGGCCATGCTTCAAAGTCTAACTCACAAACTCTCGCAGCTCAAGCAAAGAGCCTACCACTACACCAACACAGAGAAATGTGAACCTGACTCTACATTAATTCACATAATCCTAGTAATGTACTGTGTTACCTATGAGTTTACATTGGATTGATAGGCCAGGTAATGTCTTTTGCTTTTGTTTGGCCATGTTGTGTGCGCAGTCACTAGGATTATGTGAATTAATGTAGAGTCGGTTTCCAACTTCTCTGTGTTGGATTAGTGGTAGGCTCTTTGCTTCTTCTCCAAGAGGATGTGGGTTCGACTCTGAGGCAAGGCCCATGAACTTTATATGGCTGCATGTATTTGCCTAGTCTAATGGACTGTGTTGCCTATGAGTTTCCATTGGATTGATAGGCCAGGTGTTGTCTTTTGTTTGGCCATGTTGTGTGCGCAGTCGGTAGGATTATGTGAATTAATGTAGAATCAGTTTCCCACTTCTCTGTGTTGGTGTAGTGGTAGGCTCTTTGCTTGGCTGCGAGAGGTTGTGGGTTTGACTCTGAGGAAAGGCCCATGGACTTTGTATGTCTCCATGTAATTGTCTAGTCCAATGGACTGTGTTGCCTATGATTTTCCATTGGATTGATAGGCCAGGTACTGTCTTTTGCTTTTGTTTGGCCATGTTGTGTGCGCAGTCACTAGGATTATGTGAATTAATGTAAACTCAGTTACCAACTTCTCTGTGTTGGTGTAGTGGTAGGCTCTTTGCTTGGGCTGCGAGAAGTTGTGGGTTTGACTTTTAGGCAAAGCCCATGGACTTTGTATGGCTGCATGTAATTGCCTAGTCCAATGGACTGTGTTGCCTATGAGTTTCCATTGAATTGATAGGCCAGGTATTGTCTTTTGTTTGGCCGTGTTGTGTGCGCAGTCGGTAGGATTATGTGAATTAATGTAGAATCAGTTTCCCACTTCTCTGTGTTGGTTTAGGGGTAGGCTCTTTGCTTAAGCTGCGAGAGGTTGTGGGTTCGACTCTGAGGCAAGGCCCATGGAGTTTGTATGGCTGCATGTAATTGCGTAGTTCAATTGACTGTGTTGCGTATGAGTTCCCATTGGATTGATAGGCCAGGTACTGCCTTTTGCTTATGTTTGGCCATGTTGTGTTCGCAGTCACTAGGATTATGTGAATTAATGTAGAGTCAGGTTCACATTTCTCTGTGTTGGTGTAGTGGTAGGCTCTTTGCTTGAGCTGCGAGAGGTTGTGAGTTAGACTTTGAGGCAAGGCCCATGGACTTTGTATGGCTGCATGTTATTGCCTAGTCCAATGGACTATGTTGCCTATGAGTTTCAATTGGATTGATAGGCTAGGTACTGTCTTTTGCTTTTGTTTGGCCATGTTGTGTTCGCAGTCACTAGGATTATGTGAATTAATGTAGAGTCATTCACCTACTTCTCTGTGTTGGTGTAGTTGTAGTCTCTTTGCTTAAGCTGTGAGAGGTTGTGGGTTCGACTCTGAGGCAAAGCACATGGAGTTTGTATGGCAGCATGTAATTGCCTAGTTCAATTGACTGTGTTGCCTATGAGTTTCCATTGAATTGATAGGCCAGGTATTGTCTTTTGTTTGGCCATGTTGTGTGCGCAGTCACTAGGATTATGTGAACTAATGTAAACTCAGTTTCCAACTTCTCTGTGTTGGTGTAATCGTAGGCTATTAACTTGGGCTGCGAGAAATTGTGGGTTTGACTCTGAGGCAAAGCCCATGGACTTTGTATGGCTGCATGTAATTGCCAAGTCCAATGGACTGTGTTGCCTATGAGTTTCCTTTGAATTGATAGGCCAGGTATTGTCTTTTGTTTGGCCATGTTGTGTGCGCAGTCAGTAGGATTATTTGAATTAATGTAGAATCAGTTTCCCACTTCTCTGTGTTGGTGTAGTGGTAGGCTCTTTGCTTGGGCTGCGAGAGGTTGTGGGTTCGACTCTAATGCAAGGCCCATGGACTTTGTATGGCTGCATTTAATTGCCTAGTCCAATGTACTGTGTTAGCTTTGAGTTTCCATTGGATTGATAGGCCAGGTACTGTCTTTTGCTTTTGTTTGGCCATGTTGTTTGCGCAGTCACTAGGATTCTGTGAATTAATGTAGAGTCTGTTTCCAACTTCTCTGTGTTGGTTTAGTGGTAGGCTCTTTGCTTGTTCTCCAAGAGGTTGTGGGTTCGACTCTGAGGCAAGGCCCATTAACTTTGTATGACTTTGCTTAGTCTAATGGACTATGTTGCCTATGATTTCATTGGATTGATAGGCCAGATAATATCTTTTGCATTTGTTTGGCCATGTTGTGTGCGCAGTCACTAGGATTATGTGAATTAATGTAGAGTCATTTACCTACTTCTCTGTGTTGGTGTAGTGGTAGTCTCTTTGCTTAAGCTGCGAAAGGTTGTTGGGTCGACTTTGAGGCAAGGCCCATGGAGTTTGTATGGCTGCATGTAATTGCCTATTTTAGTTGACTGTGTTACCTATGAGTTCCTTTTGGATTGATAGGCCAGGTACTACCTTTTGCTTTTGTTTGGCCATGTTGTGTGCGCAGTCACTAGGATTATGTGAACTAATGTAAACTCAGTTTTCAACTTCTCTGTGTTGGTGTAGTGGTAGGCTCTTTGCTTGGGCTGCGAGAAAATGTGGGTTTGACTCTGAGGCAAAGCCCATAGACTTTGTATGGCTGCATGTAATTGCCTAGTCCAATGTACTGTGTTGCCTATGAGTTTTCATTGGACTGATAGGCCAGGTAATGTCTTTTGTTTGGTTATGTTGTGTGCGAAGTCGGTAGGATTATGTGAATTAATGTAGAATCAGTTTCCCACTTCTCTGTGTTGGTGTAGTGGAAGGCGCTTTGCTTGGCTGCGAGAGGTTGTGGGTTTGACTCTGAGGCAAGGCCCATGGACTTTGTATGGCTGCATGTAATTGCCTAGTTCAATGGACTGTGTTGCCTATGAGTTTCCATTGGCTTGATAGGCCAGGTAATGTCTTTTGCTTTTGTTTGGCCATGTTGTGTGCGCAGTCTCTAGGAATATGTGAATTAATGTAGACGCACCTTCCTACTTTTTTGTGTTGGTGTAGTTGTAAGCTCTTTGCTTGTTCTGCCAGAGGTTGTGGGTTTGACTCTGAGGCAAGGCCCATGGACTTTGTATGGCTGCATGTAATTTCCTAGTCCAATGGACTATGTTGTATATGAGTTTCCATTGGATTGATAGGCCAGGGACTGTCTTTTGCTTTTGTTTGGCCATGTTGTGTGCGCAGTCACTAGGATTATGTGAATTTATGTTGAGTCAGTTTCGCTCTTCTCTGTGTTGGTGTAGTGGTAGGCTCTTTGCTTGGGCTACAAGAGGTTGTGGGTTCGACTCTGAGGCAAGGCCCATGGACTTTGTATGGCTGCATGTAATTGCCTAGTCCAATTGATTGCTTTGCCTATGAGTTTCTATTGGATTGATAGGCCAGGTACTGTCTTTTGCTTTTGTTTGGCCATGTTGTGTGCGCAGTCACTAGGATTATGTGAATTAATGTAGAATCAGTTTTTCACTTCTCTGTGTTGGTGTATTGGTAGGCTCTTTGCTTGTTCTGCCAGAGGTTGTGGGTTTGACTCTGAGGCAAGGCCCATGGGGTTTGACTCTGAGGCAAGGCCCATGGACTTTGTATGGCTGCATGTAATTGCCAAGTCCAATGGACTGTGTTGCCTACGAGTTTCCATTGGATTGATAGGCCAGGTATTGTCTTTTGCTTTTGTTTGGCCATGTTGTGTGCGCAGTCACTAGGATTATGTGAATTAATGTAGAATCCGTTTCCCACTTCTCTGTGTTGGTCTAGTGGAAGCTGCTTTGCTTGGCTGCGAGAGGTTGTGGGTTTGACTCTGCGGCATGGCCCATGGACTTTGTATGGCTGCATGTAATCGCCTAGTTCAATGGACTGTGTTGCCTATGAGTTTCCATTGGCCTGATAGGCCAGGTAATGTCTTTTGCTTTTGTTTGGCCATGTTGTGTGCGCATTCACTAGGATTATGTGAATTAATGTAGACGGAGCTTCCTACTTCTTTGTGTTGGTGTAGTTGTAGGCTCTTTGCTTGTTCTGCCAGAGGTTGTGGGTTTGACTCTGAGGCAAGGCCCATGGACTTTGTGAGGCTGCATGTAATTGCCTATTCCAATGGACTATGTTGTCTATGAGTTTCCATTGGATTGATAGGCAAGGGACTGTCTTTAGCTTTTGTTTGGCCATGTTGTGTGCGCAGTCACTAGGATTATGTGAATTTATGTTGAGTCAGTTTCGCACTTCTCTGTGTTGGTGTAGTGGTAGGCTCTTTGCTTGGGCTGTGAGAGGTTGTGGGTTTGACTCTGAGGCAAGGCCCATGGACTTTGTATGGCTGCATGTAATTGCCTAGTCCAATGGATTGATAGGCCAGGTACTGTCTTTTGTTTTCGTTTGGCCATGTTTTGTGCGCAGTCACTAGGATTATGTGAGTTAATGTAGAGACAGTTTCATACTTCTCTGTGTTGCTGAAGTGGTAGGCTTTTTTGTTGGGCTGCGAGAGGTTGTGAGTTCGACTCTGAGGCAAGGCCCATGGACTTTGTATGGCTGCATGTAATTGCATAGTCCAATGGACTGCGTTACCTATGAGTTTCCATTGGATTGATAGGCCAGGTGCTTTCTTTTGCTTTTGTTTGGCCATGTTGTGTGCGCAGTCACTAGGAATATGTGAATTAATGTAGAGTCAGTTTCACATTTCTCTGTGTTGGTGTAGTGTTAGGCTCTTTGCTTGGGCTGCGAGAGGTTGTGGGTTTGACTCTGAGGCAAGGCCCATGGACTTTTTATGGCTGCATGTAATTGCCTAGTCCAATGGACTGTGTTGCCTATGAGTTTCCATTGGATTGATAGGCCAGGTACTGTCTTTTGTTTTCGTTTGGCCATGTTGTGTGCGCACTCACTAGGATTATGTGAATTAATGTAGAGGCAGGTTCACATTTCTCTGTGTTGGTGTAGTGGTAGGCTCTTTGCTTGAGCTGCGAGAGGTTGTGGGTTTGACTCTGAGGCAAGGCCCATGGACTTTTTATGGCTGCATGTTATTGCCTAGTCCAATGGACTGTGTTGCCTATGAGTTTCCATTGGATTGATAAGCCAGGTACTGTCTTTTGCTTTTGTTTAGCCATGTTGTGTGCGCAGTCGGTAGGATTATGTGAATTAATGTAGAATCAGTTTCCAACTTCTCTGTGTTGGTTTAGTGGTAGGCTCTTTGCTTGTTCTCCAAGAGGTTGTGGGTTCAACTCTGAGGCAAGGCCCATGAACTTTGTATGGCTGCATGTATTTGCCTAGTCTAATGGACTGTGTTGCCTATGAGTTTCCATTGGATTGATAGGCCAGATAATGTCTTTTGCATTTGTTTGGCCATGTTGTGTGCGCAGTCGCTAGGAATATGTAAATTAATGTAGAATCAGTTTTCCACTTCTCTGTCTTGGTGTATTTGTAAGCTTTTTTCTTGGGCTGCGAGAGGTTGTGAGTTCGACTCTGAGGCAAGGCCCATGGACTTTGTATGGCTGCATGTTATTGCCTAGTCCAATGGACTATGTTACCCATGAGTTTCAATTGGAATGATAGGCCAGGTACTGTCTTTTGCTTTTGTTTGGCCATGTTGTGTGCGCAGTCACTAGGATTATGTGAATTAATGTAGAATCATTCTTCTACTTCTCTGTGCTCCCTCTCGCAGCTCAAGCAAAGAGCCTACCACTACACCAACACAGAGAAATGTAAACCTGACTCTACATTATTTCACATAATCCTAGTGACTGCGCACACAACATGGCCAAACGAAAACAAAAGACAGTAACTGGCCTATCAATCCAATAGAAACTCATAGGCAACACAGTCCATTGGACTAAGCAATTACATGCAGCCATTCAAAGTCCATGAGCCTTGCATTAGAGTCGAACCCTCAACATCTCGCAGCCCAAGCAAAGAGCCTACCACTACACCAACACAGAGAAGTGGGAAACTGACTCTACATTAATTCCCATAACCCTTGTGACTGCGCACACAACATGGTCAAACAAAAGCAAAAGGCAGTACCTGGCCTATCAATCCAATGGAAACTCATAGGCAACATAGTCCATTTGACTAGGCAATTACATGCAGCCATACAAAGTCCATGGGCCTTGCCTCAGAGTCAAACCCACAACCTCTGGCAGAACAAGCAAAGAGCCTACAACTACAAAAACACAAAGAAGTAGGAAGCTGCGTCTACATTAATTCACATAATCCTAGTGACTGCGCACACAACATGGCCAAACAAAAGCAGAAGACATTACCTAGCCTATCAAGCCAATAGAAACTCATAGGCAACACAGTCAATTGAACTAGGCGATTACATGCAGCCATACAAACTCCATGGGCCTTGCCTCAGAGTTGAACCCACAACATCTCGCAGCCCAAGCAAAGAGCCTACCACTACACCAACACAGAGAAATTGGAATCTGAGTTTACATTAGTTCACATAATCCTAGTGACTGCGCACACAACATGGCCAAACAAAAGCAAAAGACAGTACCTGGCCTATCAATCCGATGGGAACTCATAGGCAACACAGTCAATTGAACTAGGCGATTACATGCAGCCATACAAACTCCATGGGCCTTGCCTCAGAGTCGAACCCACAACCTCTCGCAGCTTAAGCAAAGAGACTACCACTACACCAACACAGAGAATTAGGTGAATGACTCTACATTAATTCACATAATCCTAGTGACTGCGCACACAACATGGCCATACAAAAGCAAAAGACAGTACCTGGCCTATTAATCCAATGGAAACTCATAGGCAACGCAATCCTTTGGACTAGGCAATAACATGCAGCCATACAAAGTCCATGGGCCTTGCCTCAGAGTCAAAACCACTACCTCTCAAAGCCCAAGCAAAGAGCCTACCACTACACCAACACAGAGAAGTAGGAGAATGATTCTACATTAATTCACATAATCCTAGTGACTGCGCACACAACATGGCCAAACAAAAGCAAAAGACAGTACCTGGCCTATCATTCCAATTGAAACTCATAGGTAACATAGTCCATTGGACTAGGCAATAACATGCAGCTATACAAAGTCCATGGGCCTTGCCTCAGAGTCGAACTCACAACCTCTCGCAGCCCAAGAAAAAAGCCTACCACTACAGCAACACAGAGAAGTGTGAACCTGACTCTACATTAATTCACATAATCCTAGTGACTGCGCACACAACATGGCCAAACAAAAGCAAAAGACAGTACCTGGCCCATCAATCCAATGGAAACTCATAGGCAACACAGTCCATTGGACTAGACAATTACCTGGAGACATACAAAGTCCATGGGCCTTGCCTCAGAGTCAAACCCACAACCTCTCGCAGCCAAGCAAAGAGCCTACCACTACACCAACACAGAGAAGTGGGAAACTGATTCTACATTAATTCACATAATCCTACCGACTGCGCACACAACATGGCCAAACAAAAGAAAATACCTGGCCTATCAATCCAATGGAAACTCATAGGCAACACAGTCCATTAGACTAGGCAAATACATGCAGCCATACAAAGCCCATGGGCCTTGCCCCAGAGTCGAACCCACAACCTCTTGTAGCCCAAGCAAAGAGCCTACAAATACACCAACACAGAGAAGTGGAAAACTGATTCTACATTAATTCACATAATCCTAGTGACTGCGCACACAACATGGCCAAACAAAAGCAAAAGACATTACCTGGCCTATAAATCCAATAGAAACTCATAGGCAAAGCAATCAATTGGACTAGGCAATTACATGCAGCCATACAAAGTCCATGGGCCTTGCCTCAGAGTCGAACCCACAACCTCTTGTAGCCCAAGCAAAGAGCTTACAACTACACCAACACAAAAAAGTAGGAAGCTGCGTCTACATTAATTTACATATTCCTAGCGACTGCGCACACAACATGGCCAAACAAAAGCAAAAGACATTACCTGGCCTATCAAGCCAATGGAAACTCATAGGCAACACAGTCCATTAGACTAGGCAAATACATGCAGCCATACAAAGTTCATGGGCCTTGCCTCAGAGTCGAACCCACAACCTCTTGGAGAACAAGCAAAGAGCCTACCACTAAACCAACACAGAGAAGTTGGAAACTGATTCTACATTAATTCACATAATCCTACCGACTGCGCACACAACATGGCTAAACAAAAGCAAAAGACAGTACCTGGCTTATCAATCCAATGGAAACTCATAGGCAACACAGTCCATTGGACTAGGCAATAACATGCAGCCATAAAAAGTCCATGGGCCTTGCCTCAGAGTCAAACCCACAACCTCTCGCAGCTCAAGCAAAGAGCCTACCACTACACCAACACAGAGAAATGTGAACCTGCCTCTACATTAATTCACATAATCCTAGAGAGTGCGCACACAACATGGCCAAACGAAAACAAAAGACAGTACCTGGCCTATCAATCCAATGGAAACTCATAGGCAACACAGTCCATTGGACTAGGCAATTACATGCAGCCATAAAAAGTCCATGGGCCTTGCCTCAGAGTCAAACGCACAACCTCTCACAGCCCAAGCAAAGAGCCTACCACTACACCAACAAAGAGAAATGTGAAACTGACTCTACATTAATTCACATATTCCTAGTGACTGCGCACACAACATGGCCAAACAAAAGCAAAAGAAAGCACCTGGCCTATCAATCCATTGGACTAGGCAATTACATGCAGCCATACAAAGTCCATGGGCCTTGCCTCAGAGTCGAACTCACAACCTCTCGCAGCCCAACAAAAAAGCCTACCACTTCAGCAACACAGAGAAGTATGAAACTGTCTCTACATTAACTCACATAATCCTAGTGACTGCGCACAAAACATGGCCAAACGAAAACAAAAGACAGTACCTGGCCTATCAATCCATTGGACTAGGCAATTACATGCAGCCATACAAAGTCCATGGGCCTTGCCTCAGACTCAAACCCACAACCTCTCACAGCCCAAGCAAAGAGCCTACCACTACACCAACACAGAGAAGTGCGAAACTGACTCAACATAAATTCACATAATCCTAGTGACTGCGCACACAACATGGCCAAACGAAAACAAAAGACAGTACCTGGCCTATCAATCCATTGGACTAGGCGATTACATGCAGCCATACAAAGTCCATGGGCCATGCCGCAGAGTCAAACCAACAACCTCTCGCAGCCAAGCAAAGCAGCTTCCACTAGACCAACACAGAGAAGTGGGAAACGGATTCTACATTAATTCACATAATCCTAGTGACTGCGCACACAACATGGCCAAACAAAAGCAAAAGACAATACCTGGCCTATCAATCCAATGGAAACTCGTAGGCAACACAGTCCATTGGACTTGGCAATTACATGCAGCCATACAAAGTCCATGGGCCTTGCCTCAGAGTCAAACCCACAACCTCTGGCAGAACAAGCAAAGAGCCTACAACTACACCAACACAAAGAAGTAGGAAGCTGCGTCTACATTAATTCACATAATCCTAGTGAATGTGCACACAACAGGGCCAAACAAAAGCAAAAGACATTACCTGGCCTATCAAGCCAATGGAAACTCATAGGCAACACAGTCCATTGAACTAGACAATTACATGGAGACATACAAAGTCCATGGGCCTTGCCTCAGAGTCAAACCCACAACTTCTCGCAGCCAAGCAAAGAGCCTACCACTACACCAACACAGATAAGTGGGAAACTGATTCTACATTAATTCACATAATCCTACCGACTGCGCACACAACATGGCCAAACAAAAGACAATACCTGGCCTATCAATCCAATGGAAACTCATAGGCAACACAGTCCATTAGACTAGGCAAATACATGCAGCCATACAAAGTTCATGGGCCTTGCCTCAGAGTCGAACCCACAACTTCTTGGAGAACAAGCAAAGAGCCTACCACTAAACCAACACAGAGAAGTTGGAAACCGACTCTACATTAATTCACATAATCCTAGTGACTGCGCACACAACATGGGGAAACAAAAGCAAAAGACAGTCCTGGCCTATCAATCCAATGGAAACTCATAGGTAACACAGTACATTATCATAGGCAATTAAATGCAGCCATACAAAGCCCATGGGCCTTGCCCCAGAGTCGAACCCACAACCTCTCGTAGCCCAAGCAAAGAGCCTACCAATACACCAACACAGAGAAGTGAAAAACTGATTCTACATTAATTCACATAATCCTAGTGACTGCGCACACAATATGGCCAAACAAAAGCAAAAGACAGTACCTGGCCTATCAATCCAATAGAAACTCATAGGCAAAGCAATCAATTGGACTAGGCAATTACATGCAGCCATACAAAGTCCATGGGCCTTGCCTCAGAGTCGAACCCACAACCTCTTGTAGCCCAAGCAAAGAGCCTACCACTACACCAACACAGAGAAGAGCGAAACTGACTCAACATAAATTCACATAATCCTAGTGACTGCGCACACAACATGGCCAAACAAAAGCAAAAGACAGTCCCTGGCCTATCAATCCAATGGAAACTCATATACAACATAGTACATTGGACTAGGCAATTACATGCAGCCATACAAAGTCCATGGGCCTTGCCTCAGAGTCAAACCCACAACCTCTGGCAGAACAAGCAAAGAGCTTACAACTACACCAACACAAAAAAGTAGGAAGGTGCGTCTACATTAATTCACATATTCCTAGAGACTGCGCACACAACATGGCCAAACAAAAGCAAAAGACATTACCTGGCCTATCAAGCCAATGGAAACTCATAGGCAACACAGTCCATTGGACTAAACAATTACATGCAGCCATACAAAGTCCATGGGCTTTGCCTCTGAGTCAAACCCACAATTTCTCGCAGCCCAAGCAAAGAGCCTACCACTACACCAACACAGACAAGATGGAAACTGAGTTTACATTAAGAACCTATAAAGATGTGAGTGAACCAGCCAATATAAAAGTATATAATCTTTATTGAAAAATTTGTTAAAAGACAAACACATAAAACAGACAATGATGAGGACACATACAATTAACCTCAGGTGAACCAAAATATACAAGCAATAAATAGCATAAGTGCATAATGGTCATGTATTGGAAAAAAAGTGCACCAAAAAAGGGGTGCTGTCCAAGTTTCTTTGAAGAGCCAATAGTCTTTAGGTAGATGAAGAGTGTCCCAAAGAACACCAATAAGGTGGAACTATATTAAATTTCAAGCTAAACAAAGCTTTTTTCTTCATTCAAGACTAAATGTATGAGAGCCACAATCCTATTGCTACAAAACGTGGCATATAACAGGGGAAACAAAGAATACATGTGTCTATGATATTAACAGGATATAATCCTATAAGATGCAAACATAATAGTTTACAAAAAGCAAATCCTGAATGGATCAGGTGGTATAACCACAACAATGTTTCCAAATGCCTACAGTCCCAAACAGGGGAGAAGCAGGATCTCAACCATACATATAAAGAAAAGGGAGAAACTGACACAAGTGTCAAAATATAACACTTTTTTCACAGGGCTGGACTAGGAGGCCATATTCCCAGTGTTATAATCAGATAGAAGGGCGGAATGGCTGCATTACCACAGTACTATACCTTTACAAGGAAACAGAGTCAGCCATAGGACCGACCCAAACACTGTGGTGAATCCACAAAAACACACACCAGAAGGGTGTTACAGGGCCCAGACTAAAAAGCCATATTCCCAGTACTATAGCCCACAGAAAGGCAGCATGGCTGCAATACCACAGTAATTTGCCCCTACAAGGGAACAAAGTCAGCCATAAGAACCAACCTTAGCACTGAGTGGCAAGCCCACAAAGACACAGACCAGGAAGATAATAACCTGAGGATAAAGGTACCCCGACACGTGTTTCGCAGAAAAGCTTCTTCCAAGGGGAAACACGTGTCGGGGTACCTTTATCCTCAGGTTATTATCTTCCTGGTCTGTGTCTTTGTGGGCTTGCCACTCAGTGCTAAGGTTGGTTCTTATGGCTGACTTTGTTCCCTTGTAGGGGCAAATTACTGTGGTATTGCAGCCATGCTGCCTTTCTGTGGGCTATAGTACTGGGAATATGGCTTTTTAGTCTGGGCCCTGTAACACCCTTCTGGTGTGTGTTTTTGTGGATTCACCACAGTGTTTGGGTCGGTCCTATGGCTGACTCTGTTTCCTTGTAAAGGTATAGTACTGTGGTAATGCAGCCATTCCGCCCTTCTATCTGATTATAACACTGGGAATATGGCCTCCTAGTCCAGCCCTGTGAAAAAAGTGTTATATTTTGACACTTGTGTCAGTTTCTGCCTTTTCTTTATATGTATGGTTGAGATCCTGCTTCTCCCCTGTTTGGGACTGTAGGCATTTGGAAACATTGTTGTGGTTATACCACCTGATCCATTCAGGATTTGCTTTTTATAAACTATTATGTTTGCATCTTATAGGATTATATCCTGTTAATATCATAGACACATGTATTCTTTGTTTCCCCTGTTATATGCCACGTTTTGTAGCAATAGGATTGTGGCTCTCATACATTTAGTCTTGAATGAAGAAAAAAGCTTTGTTTAGCTTGAAATTTAATATAGTTCCACCTTATTGGTGTTCTTTGGGACACTCTTCATCTACCTAAAGACTATTGGCTCTTCAAAGAAACTTGGACAGCACCCCTTTTTTGGTGCACTTTTTTTCCGATACATGACCATTATGCACTTATGCTATTTATTGCTTGTATATTTTGGTTCACCTGAGGTTAATTGTATGTGTCCTCATCATTGTCTGTTTTATGTGTTTGTCTTTTAACAAATTTTTCAATAAAGATTATATACTTTTATATTGGCTGGTTCACTCACATCTTTATAGGTTCTTACTGCTTAAATGAGTGTAGCTATCTTTACTTTTTGGTCATTCAATTGGTTCTTTTGAGTTTACATTAGTTCACATAATCCTAGTGACTGTGCACACAACATTGCGAAACAAATGCAAAAGACATTATCTGGCCTATCAATCCAATGGAAACTCATAGGCAACACAGTCCATTAGACTAGGCAAATACATGCAGCCATACAAAGTTCATGGGCCTTGCCTCAGAGTCGAACCCACAACCTCTTGGAGAACAAGCAAAGAGCCTACCACTAAACCAACACAGAGAAGTTGGGAACTGACTCTACATTAATTCACATAATCCTAGTGACTGCGCACACAACATGGCCAAACAAAAGCAAAAGACAGTACCTGGCCTATCAATCCAATGGAAACTCATAGGCAACACAGTCCATTGGACTAGACAATTACATGGAGACATACAAAGTCCATGGGCCTTGCTTCAGAGTCAAACCCACAACCTCTCGCAGCCAAGCAAAGAGCCTACCACTACACCAATACAGAGAAGTGGGAAACTGATTCTACATTAATTCACATAATCCTACCGACTGCGCACACAACATGGCTAAACAAAAGCAAAAGACAGTACCTGGCTTATCAATCCAATGGAAACTCATAGGCAACACAGTCCATTGGACTAGGCAATAACATGCAGCCATACAAAGTCCATGGGCCTTGCCTCAAAGTCGAACTCACAACCTCTCGCAGCTCAAGCAAAGAGCTTACCACTACACCAACACAGAGAAATGTGAACCTGCCTCTACATTAATTCACATAATCCTAGTGACTGCGCACACAACATGGCCAAACGAAAGCAAAAGTCCATACCTGGCCTATCAATCCAATGGAAACTCATAGGCAACACAGTCCATTGGACTAGGCAATTACATGCAGCCATAAAAAGTCCATGGGCCTTGCCTCAGAGTCAAACCCACAACTTCTCGCAGCCCAAGCAAAGATCCTACCAATACACCAACACAGAGAAGTGGAAAACAGATTCTACATTAATTCACATAATCCTAGTGACTGCGCACACAACATGGCCAAACAAAAGACAATACCTGGCCTATCAATCCAATGGAAACTCAGAGGCAACCCCATCCATTGGACTAGGCAATTACATGCAGCCATACAAAGTCCATGGGCCTTGCCTCAGAGTCTATCCCACAACCTTTGGCAGAACAAACAAAGAGCCTACAACCACACCAACACAAAGAAGTAGGAAGCTGCATCTACATTAATTCACATAATCCTAGTGAATGCGCACACAACATGGCCAAACAAAATCAAAAGACATTACCTGGCCTATCAGGCCAATGGAAACTCATAGGCAACACAGTCCATTGAACTAGGCGATTACATGCAGCCATACAAAGTCCATGGGCCATGCCGCAGAGTCAAACCCACAACCTCTCGCAGCCAAGCAAAGCAGCTTCCACTAGACCAACACAGAGAAGTGGGAAACGGATTCTACATTAATTCACATAATCCTAGTGACTGCGCACACAACATGGCCAAACAAAAGACAATACCTGGCCTATCAATCCAATGGAAACTCATAGGCAACACAGTCCATTAGACTAGGCAAATACATGCAGCCATACAAAGTTCATGGGCCTTGCCTCAGAGTCGAACCCACAACTTCTTGGAGAACAAGCAAAGAGCCTACCACTAAACCAACACAGAGAAGTTGGAAACCGACTCTACATTAATTCACATAATCCTAGTGACTGCGCACACAACATGGGGAAACAAAAGCAAAAGACATTACCTGGCCTATCAAGCCAATGGAAACTCATAGGCAACACAGTCCATTGAACTAGACAATTACATGGAGACATACAAAGTCCATGGGCCTTGCCTCAGAGTCAAACCCACAACCTCTCGCAGCCAAGCAAAGAGCCTACCACTACACCAACACAGATAAGTGGGAAACTGATTCTACATTAATTCACATAATCCTACCGACTGCGCACACAACATGGCCAAACAAAAGACAATACCTGGCCTATCAATCCAATGGAAACTCATAGGCAACACAGTACATTATCATAGGCAATTAAATGCAGCCATACAAAGCCCATGGGCCTTGCCCCAGAGTCGAACCCACAACCTCTCGTAGCCCAAGCAAAGAGCCTACCAATACACCAACACAGAGAAGTGAAAAACTGATTCTACATTAATTCACATAATCCTAGTGACTGCGCACACAACATGGCCAAACAAAAGCAAAAGACAGTACCTGGCCTATCAATCCAATAGAAACTCATAGGCAAAGCAATCAATTGGACTAGGCAATTACATGCAGCCATACAAAGTCCATGGGCCTTGCCTCAGAGTCGAACCCACAACCTCTTGTAGCCCAAGCAAAGAGCCTACCACTACACCAACACAGAGAAGAGCGAAACTGACTCAACATAAATTCACATAATCCTAGTGACTGCGCACACAACATGGCCAAACAAAAGCAAAAGACAGTCCCTGGCCTATCAATCCAATGGAAACTCATATACAACATAGTACATTGGACTAGGCAATTACATGCAGCCATACAAAGTCCATGGGCCTTGCCTCAGAGTCAAACCCACAACCTCTGGCAGAACAAGCAAAGAGCTTACAACTACACCAACACAAAAAAGTAGGAAGGTGCGTCTACATTAATTCACATATTCCTAGAGACTGCGCACACAACATGGCCAAACAAAAGCAAAAGACATTACCTGGCCTATCAAGCCAATGGAAACTCATAGGCAACACAGTCCATTGGACTAAACAATTACATGCAGCCATACAAAGTCCATGGGCTTTGCCTCTGAGTCAAACCCACAATTTCTCGCAGCCCAAGCAAAGAGCCTACCACTACACCAACACAGACAAGATGGAAACTGAGTTTACATTAAGAACCTATAAAGATGTGAGTGAACCAGCCAATATAAAAGTATATAATCTTTATTGAAAAATTTGTTAAAAGACAAACACATAAAACAGACAATGATGAGGACACATACAATTAACCTCAGGTGAACCAAAATATACAAGCAATAAATAGCATAAGTGCATAATGGTCATGTATCGGAAAAAAAGTGCACCAAAAAAGGGGTGCTGTCCAAGTTTCTTTGAAGAGCCAATAGTCTTTAGGTAGATGAAGAGTGTCCCAAAGAACACCAATAAGGTGGAACTATATTAAATTTCAAGCTAAACAAAGCTTTTTTCTTCATTCAAGACTAAATGTATGAGAGCCACAATCCTATTGCTACAAAACGTGGCATATAACAGGGGAAACAAAGAATACATGTGTCTATGATATTAACAGGATATAATCCTATAAGATGCAAACATAATAGTTTACAAAAAGCAAATCCTGAATGGATCAGGTGGTATAACCACAACAATGTTTCCAAATGCCTACAGTCCCAAACAGGGGAGAAGCAGGATCTCAACCATACATATAAAGAAAAGGGAGAAACTGACACAAGTGTCAAAATATAACACTTTTTTCACAGGGCTGGACTAGGAGGCCATATTCCCAGTGTTATAATCAGATAGAAGGGCGGAATGGCTGCATTACCACAGTACTATACCTTTACAAGGAAACAGAGTCAGCCATAGGACCGACCCAAACACTGTGGTGAATCCACAAAAACACACACCAGAAGGGTGTTACAGGGCCCAGACTAAAAAGCCATATTCCCAGTACTATAGCCCACAGAAAGGCAGCATGGCTGCAATACCACAGTAATTTGCCCCTACAAGGGAACAAAGTCAGCCATAAGAACCAACCTTAGCACTGAGTGGCAAGCCCACAAAGACACAGACCAGGAAGATAATAACCTGAGGATAAAGGTACCCCGACACGTGTTTCGCAGAAAAGCTTCTTCCAAGGGGAAACACGTGTCGGGGTACCTTTATCCTCAGGTTATTATCTTCCTGGTCTGTGTCTTTGTGGGCTTGCCACTCAGTGCTAAGGTTGGTTCTTATGGCTGACTTTGTTCCCTTGTAGGGGCAAATTACTGTGGTATTGCAGCCATGCTGCCTTTCTGTGGGCTATAGTACTGGGAATATGGCTTTTTAGTCTGGGCCCTGTAACACCCTTCTGGTGTGTGTTTTTGTGGATTCACCACAGTGTTTGGGTCGGTCCTATGGCTGACTCTGTTTCCTTGTAAAGGTATAGTACTGTGGTAATGCAGCCATTCCGCCCTTCTATCTGATTATAACACTGGGAATATGGCCTCCTAGTCCAGCCCTGTGAAAAAAGTGTTATATTTTGACACTTGTGTCAGTTTCTGCCTTTTCTTTATATGTATGGTTGAGATCCTGCTTCTCCCCTGTTTGGGACTGTAGGCATTTGGAAACATTGTTGTGGTTATACCACCTGATCCATTCAGGATTTGCTTTTTATAAACTATTATGTTTGCATCTTATAGGATTATATCCTGTTAATATCATAGACACATGTATTCTTTGTTTCCCCTGTTATATGCCACGTTTTGTAGCAATAGGATTGTGGCTCTCATACATTTAGTCTTGAATGAAGAAAAAAGCTTTGTTTAGCTTGAAATTTAATATAGTTCCACCTTATTGGTGTTCTTTGGGACACTCTTCATCTACCTAAAGACTATTGGCTCTTCAAAGAAACTTGGACAGCACCCCTTTTTTGGTGCACTTTTTTTCCGATACATGACCATTATGCACTTATGCTATTTATTGCTTGTATATTTTGGTTCACCTGAGGTTAATTGTATGTGTCCTCATCATTGTCTGTTTTATGTGTTTGTCTTTTAACAAATTTTTCAATAAAGATTATATACTTTTATATTGGCTGGTTCACTCACATCTTTATAGGTTCTTACTGCTTAAATGAGTGTAGCTATCTTTACTTTTTGGTCATTCAATTGGTTCTTTTGAGTTTACATTAGTTCACATAATCCTAGTGACTGTGCACACAACATTGCGAAACAAATGCAAAAGACATTATCTGGCCTATCAATCCAATGGAAACTCATAGGCAACACAGTCCATTAGACTAGGCAAATACATGCAGCCATACAAAGTTCATGGGCCTTGCCTCAGAGTCGAACCCACAACCTCTTGGAGAACAAGCAAAGAACCTACCACTAAACCAACACAGAGAAGTTGGGAACTGACTCTACATTAATTCACATAATCCTAGTGACTGCGCACACAACATGGCCAAACAAAAGCAAAAGACAGTACCTGGCCTATCAATCCAATGGAAACTCATAGGCAACACAGTCCATTGGACTAGACAATTACATGGAGACATACAAAGTCCATGGGCCTTGCTTCAGAGTCAAACCCACAACCTCTCGCAGCCAAGCAAAGAGCCTACCACTACACCAATACAGAGAAGTGGGAAACTGATTCTACATTAATTCACATAATCCTACCGACTGCGCACACAACATGGCTAAACAAAAGCAAAAGACAGTACCTGGCTTATCAATCCAATGGAAACTCATAGGCAACACAGTCCATTGGACTAGGCAATAACATGCAGCCATACAAAGTCCATGGGCCTTGCCTCAAAGTCGAACTCACAACCTCTCGCAGCTCAAGCAAAGAGCTTACCACTACACCAACACAGAGAAATGTGAACCTGCCTCTACATTAATTCACATAATCCTAGTGACTGCGCACACAACATGGCCAAACGAAAGCAAAAGTCCATACCTGGCCTATCAATCCAATGGAAACTCATAGGCAACACAGTCCATTGGACTAGGCAATTACATGCAGCCATAAAAAGTCCATGGGCCTTGCCTCAGAGTCAAACCCACAACTTCTCGCAGCCCAAGCAAAGATCCTACCAATACACCAACACAGAGAAGTGGAAAACAGATTCTACATTAATTCACATAATCCTAGTGACTGCGCACACAACATGGCCAAACAAAAGACAATACCTGGCCTATCAATCCAATGGAAACTCAGAGGCAACCCCATCCATTGGACTAGGCAATTACATGCAGCCATACAAAGTCCATGGGCCTTGCCTCAGAGTCTATCCCACAACCTTTGGCAGAACAAACAAAGAGCCTACAACCACACCAACACAAAGAAGTAGGAAGCTGCATCTACATTAATTCACATAATCCTAGTGAATGCGCACACAACATGGCCAAACAAAATCAAAAGACATTACCTGGCCTATCAGGCCAATGGAAACTCATAGGCAACACAGTCCATTGAACTAGGCGATTACATGCAGCCATACAAAGTCCATGGGCCATGCCGCAGAGTCAAACCCACAACCTCTCGCAGCCAAGCAAAGCAGCTTCGACTAGACCAACACAGAGAAGTGGGAAACGGATTCTACATTAATTCACATAATCCTAGTGACTGCGCACACAACATGGCCAAACAAAAGACAATACCTGGCCTATCAATCCAATGGAAACTCATAGGCAACACAGTCCATTAGACTAGGCAAATACATGCAGCCATACAAAGTTCATGGGCCTTGCCTCAGAGTCGAACCCACAACTTCTTGGAGAACAAGCAAAGAGCCTACCACTAAACCAACACAGAGAAGTTGGAAACCGACTCTACATTAATTCACATAATCCTAGTGACTGCGCACACAACATGGGGAAACAAAAGCAAAAGACATTACCTGGCCTATCAAGCCAATGGAAACTCATAGGCAACACAGTCCATTGAACTAGACAATTACATGGAAACATACAAAGTCCATGGGCCTTGCCTCAGAGTCAAACCCACAACCTCTCGCAGCCAAGCAAAGAGCCTACCACTACACCAACACAGATAAGTGGGAAACTGATTCTACATTAATTCACATAATCCTACCGACTGCGCACACAACATGGCCAAACAAAAGACAATACCTGGCCTATCAATCCAATGGAAACTCATAGGCAACACAGTACATTATCATAGGCAATTAAATGCAGCCATACAAAGCCCATGGGCCTTGCCCCAGAGTCGAACCCACAACCTCTCGTAGCCCAAGCAAAGAGCCTACCAATACACCAACACAGAGAAGTGAAAAACTGATTCTACATTAATTCACATAATCCTAGTGACTGCGCACACAACATGGCCAAACAAAAGCAAAAGACAGTACCTGGCCTATCAATCCAATAGAAACTCATAGGCAAAGCAATCAATTGGACTAGGCAATTACATGCAGCCATACAAAGTCCACGGGCCTTGCCTCAGAGTCGAACCCACAACCTCTTGTAGCCCAAGCAAAGAGCCTACCACTACACCAACACAGAGAAGAGCGAAACTGACTCAACATAAATTCACATAATCCTAGTGACTGCGCACACAACATGGCCAAACAAAAGCAAAAGACAGTCCCTGGCCTATCAATCCAATGGAAACTCATATACAACATAGTACATTGGACTAGGCAATTACATGCAGCCATACAAAGTCCATGGGCCTTGCCTCAGAGTCAAACCCACAACCTCTGGCAGAACAAGCAAAGAGCTTACAACTACACCAACACAAAAAAGTAGGAAGGTGCGTCTACATTAATTCACATATTCCTAGAGACTGCGCACACAACATGGCCAAACAAAAGCAAAAGACATTACCTGGCCTATCAAGCCAATGGAAACTCATAGGCAACACAGTCCATTGGACTAAACAATTACATGCAGCCATACAAAGTCCATGGGCTTTGCCTCTGAGTCAAACCCACAATTTCTCGCAGCCCAAGCAAAGAGCCTACCACTACACCAACACAGACAAGATGGAAACTGAGTTTACATTAAGAACCTATAAAGATGTGAGTGAACCAGCCAATATAAAAGTATATAATCTTTATTGAAAAATTTGTTAAAAGACAAACACATAAAACAGACAATGATGAGGACACATACAATTAACCTCAGGTGAACCAAAATATACAAGCAATAAATAGCATAAGTGCATAATGGTCATGTATCGGAAAAAAAGTGCACCAAAAAAGGGGTGCTGTCCAAGTTTCTTTGAAGAGCCAATAGTCTTTAGGTAGATGAAGAGTGTCCCAAAGAACACCAATAAGGTGGAACTATATTAAATTTCAAGCTAAACAAAGCTTTTTTCTTCATTCAAGACTAAATGTATGAGAGCCACAATCCTATTGCTACAAAACGTGGCATATAACAGGGGAAACAAAGAATACATGTGTCTATGATATTAACAGGATATAATCCTATAAGATGCAAACATAATAGTTTACAAAAAGCAAATCCTGAATGGATCAGGTGGTATAACCACAACAATGTTTCCAAATGCCTACAGTCCCAAACAGGGGAGAAGCAGGGTCTCAACAATACATATAAAGAAAAGGGAGAAACTGACACAAGTGTCAAAATATAACACTTTTTTCACAGGGCTGGACTAGGAGGCCATATTCCCAGTGTTATAATCAGATAGAAGGGCGGAATGGCTGCATTACCACAGTACTATACCTTTACAAGGAAACAGAGTCAGCCATAGGACCGACCCAAACACTGTGGTGAATCCACAAAAACACACACCAGAAGGGTGTTACAGGGCCCAGACTAAAAAGCCATATTCCCAGTACTATAGCCCACAGAAAGGCAGCATGGCTGCAATACCACAGTAATTTGCCCCTACAAGGGAACAAAGTCAGCCATAAGAACCAACCTTAGCACTGAGTGGCAAGCCCACAAAGACACAGACCAGGAAGATAATAACCTGAGGATAAAGGTACCCCGACACGTGTTTCGCAGAAAAGCTTCTTCCAAGGGGAAACACGTGTCGGGGTACCTTTATCCTCAGGTTATTATCTTCCTGGTCTGTGTCTTTGTGGGCTTGCCACTCAGTGCTAAGGTTGGTTCTTATGGCTGACTTTGTTCCCTTGTAGGGGCAAATTACTGTGGTATTGCAGCCATGCTGCCTTTCTGTGGGCTATAGTACTGGGAATATGGCTTTTTAGTCTGGGCCCTGTAACACCCTTCTGGTGTGTGTTTTTGTGGATTCACCACAGTGTTTGGGTCGGTCCTATGGCTGACTCTGTTTCCTTGTAAAGGTATAGTACTGTGGTAATGCAGCCATTCCGCCCTTCTATCTGATTATAACACTGGGAATATGGCCTCCTAGTCCAGCCCTGTGAAAAAAGTGTTATATTTTGACACTTGTGTCAGTTTCTGCCTTTTCTTTATATGTATGGTTGAGATCCTGCTTCTCCCCTGTTTGGGACTGTAGGCATTTGGAAACATTGTTGTGGTTATACCACCTGATCCATTCAGGATTTGCTTTTTATAAACTATTATGTTTGCATCTTATAGGATTATATCCTGTTAATATCATAGACACATGTATTCTTTGTTTCCCCTGTTATATGCCACGTTTTGTAGCAATAGGATTGTGGCTCTCATACATTTAGTCTTGAATGAAGAAAAAAGCTTTGTTTAGCTTGAAATTTAATATAGTTCCACCTTATTGGTGTTCTTTGGGACACTCTTCATCTACCTAAAGACTATTGGCTCTTCAAAGAAACTTGGACAGCACCCCTTTTTTGGTGCACTTTTTTTCCGATACATGACCATTATGCACTTATGCTATTTATTGCTTGTATATTTTGGTTCACCTGAGGTTAATTGTATGTGTCCTCATCATTGTCTGTTTTATGTGTTTGTCTTTTAACAAATTTTTCAATAAAGATTATATACTTTTATATTGGCTGGTTCACTCACATCTTTATAGGTTCTTACTGCTTAAATGAGTGTAGCTATCTTTACTTTTTGGTCATTCAATTGGTTCTGTTGAGTTTACATTAGTTCACATAATCCTAGTGACTGTGCACACAACATTGCGAAACAAATGCAAAAGACATTATCTGGCCTATCAATCCAATGGAAACTCATAGGCAACACAGTCCATTAGACTAGGCAAATACATGCAGCCATACAAAGTTCATGGGCCTTGCCTCAGAGTCGAACCCACAACCTCTTGGAGAACAAGCAAAGAGCCTACCACTAAACCAACACAGAGAAGTTGGGAACTGACTCTACATCAATTCACATAATCCTAGTGACTGCGCACACAACATGGCCAAACAAAAGCAAAAGACAGTACCTGGCTTATCAATCCAATGGAAACTCATAGGCAACACAGTCCGTTGGACTAGGCAATAACATGCAGCCATACAAAGTCCATGGGCCTTGCCTCAAAGTCGAACTCACAACCTCTCGCAGCTCAAGCAAAGAGCTTACCACTACACCAACACAGAGAAATGTGAACCTGCCTCTACATTAATTCACATAATCCTAGTGACTGCGCACACAACATGGCCAAACGAAAGCAAAAGTCCATACCTGGCCTATCAATCCAATGGAAACTCATAGGCAACACAGTCCATTGGACTAGGCAATTACATGCAGCCATAAAAAGTCCATGGGCCTTGCCTCAGAGTCAAACCCACAACTTCTCGCAGCCCAAGCAAAGATCCTACCAATACACCAACACAGAGAAGTGGAAAACAGATTCTACATTAATTCACATAATCCTAGTGACTGCGCACACAACATGGCCAAACGAAAGCAAAAGACAGTACCTGGCCTATCAATCCAATGGAAACTCAGAGGCAATCCCATCCATTGGACTAGGCAATTACATGCAGCCATACAGAGTCCATGGGCCTTGCCTCAGAGTCTATCCCACAACCTTTGGCAGAACAAACAAAGAGCCTACAACCACACCAACACAAAGAAGTAGGAAGCTGCATCTACATTAATTCACATAATCCTAGTGACTGCGCACACAACATGGCCAAACAGAAGCAAAAGACATTACCTGGCCTATCAAGCCAATGGAAACTCATAGGCAACACAGTCCATTGAACTAGGCAATTACATGCAGCCATACAAAGTCCATGGGCCTTGCCTCAGAGTCAAACCCACAACCTCTCGCAGCCAAGCAAAGCGCCTTCCACTACACCAACACAGAGAAGTGGGAAACTGATTCTACATTAATTCACATAATCCTACCGACTTCGCACACAACATAACCAAACAAAAGACATTACCTGGCCTATCAGTCCAATGAAAACTCATAGGCAACACAGTACATTGGACTAGGCAATTACATGCAGCCATACAAAGTCTATGGGCTTTGCCTCAGAGTCAAACCCACATTTTCTCGCAGCCCAAGCAAAGTGCCTACCACTACACCAACACAGAGAAGTTGAAAACTGAGTTTACATTAGTTCACATAATCCTAGTGACTGCGCACACAACATGGCCAAACAAAAGCAAAAGGTAGTACCTGGCCTATCAATCCAATAGGAACTCATAGGTAACACAGTCAACTAAAATAGGCAATTACATGCAGCAATACAAACTCCATGGGCCTTGCCTCAAAGTCGACCCAACAACCTTTCGCAGCTTAAGCAAAGAGACTACCACTACACCAACACAGAGAAGTAGGTAAATGACTCTACATTAATTCACATAATCCTAGTGACTGCGCACACAACATGGCCAAACAAATGCAAAAGATATTATCTGGCCTATCAATCCAATGAAATCATAGGCAACATAGTCCATTAGACTAAGCAAAGTCATACAAAGTTAATGGGCCTTGCCTCAGAGTCGAACCCACCACCTCTTGGAGAACAAGCAAATAGCCTACCACTAAACCAACACAGAGAAGTTGGAAACAGACTCTACATTAATTCACAGAATCCTAGTGACTGCGCACACAACATGGCCAAACAAAAGCAAAAGACAGTACCTGGCCTATCAATCCAATGGAAACTCAAAGCTAACTCAGTACATTGGACTAGGCAATTACATGCAGCCATACAAAGTCCATGGGCCTTGCATTAGAGTCGAACCCACAACCTCTCGCAGCCCAAGCAAAGAGCCTACCACTACACCAACACAGAGAAGTGGGAAACTGATTCTACATTAATTCAAATAATCCTACTGACTGCGCACACAACATGGCCAAACAAAAGACAATACCTGGCCTATCAATTCAAAGGAAACTCATAGGCAACACAGTCCATTGGACTTGGCAATTACATGCAGCCATACAAAGTCCATGGGCTTTGCCTCAGAGTCAAACCCACAATTTCTCGCAGCCCAAGTTAATAGCCTACGATTACACCAACACAGAGAAGTTGGAAACTGAGTTTACATTAGTTCACATAATCCTAGTGACTGCGCACACAACATGGCCAAACAAAAGACAATACCTGGCCTATCAATTCAATGGAAACTCATAGGCAACACAGTCAATTGAACTAGGCAATTACATGCTGCCATACAAACTCCATGTGCTTTGCCTCAGAGTCGAACCCACAACCTCTCACAGCTTAA
This sequence comes from Anomaloglossus baeobatrachus, assembly GCF_048569485.1. Taxonomy (NCBI): domain Eukaryota; kingdom Metazoa; phylum Chordata; class Amphibia; order Anura; family Aromobatidae; genus Anomaloglossus; species Anomaloglossus baeobatrachus. The sequence continues at coordinate 48,419 of NW_027444261.1, forward strand.
GCAAAAGACTACAACTACACCAACACAGAGAAGTAGGTGAATGACTCTACATTAATTCACATAATCCTAGTGACTGCGAACACAACATGGCCAAACAAAAGCAAAAGACAGTACCTGGCCTATCAATCCAATTGAAACTCATAGGCAACATAGTCCATTGGACTAGGCAATAACATGCAGCCATACAAAGTCCATGGGCCTTGCCTCAAAGTCTAACTCACAACCTCTCGCAGCTCAAGCAAAGAGCTTACCACTACACCAACACAGAGAAATGTGAACCTGCCTCTACATTAATTCACATAATCCTAGTGACTGCGCACACAACATGGCCAAACGAAAGCAAAAGTCCATACCTGGCCTATCAATCCAATGGAAACTCATAGGCAACACAGTCCATTGGACTAGGCAATTACATGCAGCCATAAAAAGTCCATGGGCCTTGCCTCAGAGTCAAACCCACAACTTCTCGCAGCCCAAGCAAAGATCCTACCAATACACCAACACAGAGAAGTGGAAAACAGATTCTACATTAATTCACATAATCCTAGTGACTGCGCACACAACATGGCCAAACGAAAGCAAAAGACAGTACCTGGCCTATCAATCCAATGGAAACTCAGAGGCAACCCCATCCATTGGACTAGGCAATTACATGCAGCCATACAGAGTCCATGGGCCTTGCCTCAGAGTCTATCCCACAACCTTTGGCAGAACAAACAAAGAGCCTACAACCACACCAACACAAAGAAGTAGGAAGCTGCATCTACATTAATTCACATAATCCTAGTGACTGCGCACACAACATGGCCAAACAGAAGCAAAAGACATTACCTGGCCTATCAAGCCAATGGAAACTCATAGGCAACACAGTCCATTGAACTAGGCAATTACATGCAGCCATACAAAGTCCATGGGCCTTGCCTCAGAGTCAAACCCACAACCTCTCGCAGCCAAGCAAAGCGCCTTCCACTACACCAACACAGAGAAGTGGGAAACTGATTCTACATTAATTCACATAATCCTACCGACTTCGCACACAACATAACCAAACAAAAGACATTACCTGGCCTATCAGTCCAATGAAAACTCATAGGCAACACAGTACATTGGACTAGGCAATGACATGCAGCCATACAAAGTCTATGGGCTTTGCCTCAGAGTCAAACCCACATTTTCTCGCAGCCCAAGCAAAGTGCCTACCACTACACCAACACAGAGAAGTTGAAAACTGAGTTTACATTAGTTCACATAATCCTAGTGACTGCGCACACAACATGGCCAAACAAAAGCAAAAGGTAGTACCTGGCCTATCAATCCAATAGGAACTCATAGGTAACACAGTCAACTAAAATAGGCAATTACATGCAGCAATACAAACTCCATGGGCCTTGCCTCAAAGTCGACCCAACAACCTTTCGCAGCTTAAGCAAAGAGGCTACCACTACACCAACACAGAGAAGTAGGTAAATGACTCTACATTAATTCACATAATCCTAGTGACTGCGCACACAACATGGCCAAACAAATGCAAAAGATATTATCTGGCCTATCAATCCAATGAAATCATAGGCAACATAGTCCATTAGACTAAGCAAAGTCATACAAAGTTAATGGGCCTTGCCTCAGAGTCGAACCCACCACCTCTTGGAGAACAAGCAAATAGCCTACCACTAAACCAACACAGAGAAGTTGGAAACAGACTCTACATTAATTCACAGAATCCTAGTGACTGCGCACACAACATGGCCAAACAAAAGCAAAAGACAGTACCTGGCCTATCAATCCAATGGAAACTCAAAGCTAACTCAGTACATTGGACTAGGCAATTACATGCAGCCATACAAAGTCCATGGGCCTTGCATTAGAGTCGAACCCACAACCTCTCGCAGCCCAAGCAAAGAGCCTACCACTACACCAACACAGAGAAGTGGGAAACTGATTCTACATTAATTCAAATAATCCTACTGACTGCGCACACAACATGGCCAAACAAAAGACAATACCTGGCCTATCAATTCAAAGGAAACTCATAGGCAACACAGTCCATTGGACTTGGCAATTACATGCAGCCATACAAAGTCCATGGGCTTTGCCTCAGAGTCAAACCCACAATTTCTCGCAGCCCAAGTTAATAGCCTACGATTACACCAACACAGAGAAGTTGGAAACTGAGTTTACATTAGTTCACATAATCCTAGTGACTGCGCACACAACATGGCCAAACAAAAGACAATACCTGGCCTATCAATTCAATGGAAACTCATAGGCAACACAGTCAATTGAACTAGGCAATTACATGCTGCCATACAAACTCCATGTGCTTTGCCTCAGAGTCGAACCCACAACCTCTCACAGCTTAAGCAAAAGACTACAACTACACCAACACAGAGAAGTAGGTGAATGACTCTACATTAATTCACATAATCCTAGTGACTGCGAACACAACATGGCCAAACAAAAGCAAAAGACAGTACCTGGCCTATCAATCCAATTGAAACTCATAGGCAACATAGTCCATTGGACTAGGCAATAACATGCAGCCATACAAAGTCCATGGGCCTTGCCTCAAAGTCTAACTCACAACCTCTCGCAGCTCAAGCAAAGAGCCTACCACTACACCAACACAGAGAAATGTGAACCTGACTCTACATTAATTCACATAATCCTAGTGACTGCGAACACAACATGGCCAAACATAAGCAAAAGGCAGTACCTGGCCTATCAATCCAATGGGAACTCATAGGCAACACAGTCAATTGAACTACGCAATTACATGCAGCCATACAAACTCCATGGGCCTTGCCTCAGAGTCGAATCCACAACCTCTCGCAGCTTAAGCAAAGAGCCTACCCCTAAACCAACACAGAGAAGTGGGAAACTGATTCTACATTAATTCACACAATCCTACCGACTGCGCACACAACACGGCCAAACAAAAGACAATACCTGGCCTATCAATTCAATGGAAACTCATAGGCAACACAGTCCATTGGACTAGGCAATTACATGCAGCCATACAAAGTCCATGGGCTTTGCCTAAAAGTCAAACCCACAACTTCTCGCAGCCCAAGCAAAGAGCCTACCACTACACCAACACAGAGAAGTTGGTAACTGAGTTTACATTAATTCACATAATCCTAGTGACTGCGCACACAACATGGCCAAACAAAAGCAAAAGACAGTACCTGGCCTATCAATCCAATGGAAAATCATAGGCAACACAGTCCATTGGACTAGACAATTACATGGAGACATACAAAGTCCATGGGCCTTTCCTCAGAGTCAAACCCACAACCTCTCGCAGCCAAGCAAAGAGCCTACCACTACACCAACACAGAGAAGTGGGAAACTGATTCTACATTAATTCACATAATCCTACCGACTGCGCACACAACATGGCCAAACAAAAGACAATACCTGGCCTATCAATCCAATGGAAACTCATAGGCAACACAGTCCATTAGACTAGGCAAATACATGCAGCCATATAAAGTTCATGGGCCTTGCCTCAGAGTCGAACCCACATCCTCTTGGAGAACAAGCAAAGAGCCTACCACTAATCCAACACAGAGAAGTTGGAAACCGACTCTACATTAATTCACATAATCCTAGTGACTGCGCACACAACATGGCCAAACAAAAGCAAAAGACATTACCTGGCCTATCAATCCAATGTAAACTCATAGGTAACACAGTACATTACTTGGATTATGTGAATTAATGTAGAGTCAGGTTCACATTTCTCTGTGTTGGTGTAGTGGTAGGCTTTTTTCTTGGGCTGCGAGAGGTTGTGAGTTCGACTCTGAGGCAAGGCCCATGGACTTTGTATGGCTGCATGTAATTGCCTAGTCCAATGGACTATGTTCTCTATGAGTTTCCATTGGATTGATAGGCCAGGGACTGTCTTTTGCTTTTGTTTGGCCATGTTGTGTGCGCAGTCACTAGGATTATGTGAATTTATGTTGAGTCAGTTTCGCTCTTCTCTGTGTTGGTGTAGTGGTAGGCTCTTTGCTTGGGCTGAGAGAGGTTGTGGGTTTGACTCTGAGACAAGGCCCATGGACTTTGTATGGCTGCATGTAATTGCCTAGTCCAATTGATTGCGTTGCCTATGAGTTTCCATTGGATTGATAGGCCAGGTAATGTCTTTTGCTTTTGTTTGGCCATGTTGTGTGCGCAGTCACTAGGATTATGTGAATTAATGTAGAGTCAGTTTCCAACTTCTCTGTGTTGGTTTAGTGGTAGGCTCTTTGCTTGTTCTCCAAGAGGATGTGGGTTCGACTCTGAGGCAAGGCCCATGAACTTTGTATGGCTGCATGTATTTGACTAGTCTAATGGACTGTGTTGCCTATGAGTTTCCATTGGATTGATAGGCCAGGTATTGTCTTTTGTTTGGCCATGTTGTGTGCGCAGTCGGTAGGATTATGTGAATTAATGTAGAATCAGTTTCCCACTTCTCTGTGTTGGTGTAGTGGTAGGCTCTTTGCTTGGGCTGCGAGAAGTTGTGGGTTTGACTTTTAGGCAAAGCCCATGGACTTTGTATGGCTGCATGTAATTGCCAAGTCCAATGGACTGTGTTGCCTATGAGTTTCCATTGAATTGATAGGCCAGGTATTGTCTTTTGTTTAGCCATGTTGTGTGCGCAGTCGGTAGGATTATGTGAATTAATGTAGAATCAGTTTCCCACTTCTCTGTGTTGGTGTAGTGGTAGGCTCTTTGCTTGGCTGCGAGAGGTTGAGGGTTTGACTCTGAGGCAAGGCCCATGGACTTTGTATGTCTCCATGTAATTTTCTAGTCCAATGGACTGTGTTGCCTATGAGTTTCCATTGGATTGATAAGCCAGGTACTGACTTTTGCTTTTGTTTGGCCATGTTGTGTGCGCAGTCAGTAGGATTATGTGAATTAATGTAGTACCAGTTTCCCACTTTTCTGTGTTGGTGTAGTAGTAGGCTCTTTGCTTGGCTGCGCGAGGTTGTGAGTTCAACTTTGAGGCAAGGCCCATGGACTTTGTATGGCTGCATGTTATTGCCTAGTCCAATGGACTATGTTACCTATGAGTTCCCATCGGATTGATAGGCCAGGTACTGTCTTTTGCTTTTGTTTGGCCATGTTGTGTGCGCAGTCACTAGGATTATGTGAATTAATGTAGAGTCCGTTTCACACTTCTCTGTGTTGATGTAGTGGTAGGCTTTTTTCTTGGGCTGCGAGAGGTTGTGAGTTCGACTCTGAGGCAAGGCCCATGGACTTTGTATGGCTGCATGTAATTGCCTAGTCCAATGGACTATGTTGTCTATGAGTTTCCATTGGATTGATAGGCCAGGGACTGTCTATTGCTTTTGTTTGGCCATGTTGTGTGCGCAGTCACTAGGATTATGTGAATTTATGTTGAGTCAATTTCGCACTTCTCTGTGTTGGTGTAGTGGTAGGCTCTTTGCTTGGACTTTGAGAGGTAGTGGTTTTGACTCTGAGGCAAGGCCCATGGACTTTGTATGGCTGCATGTTATTGCCTAGTCCAAAGGATTGCGTTGCCTATGAGTTTCCATTGGATTAATAGGCCAGGTACTGTCTTTTGCTTTTGTTTGGCCATGTTGTGTGCGCAGTCACTAGGATTATGTGAATTAATGTAGAGTCACTCACCTAATTCTCTGTGTTGGTGTAGTGGTAGTCTCTTTGCTTAAGCTGCGAGAGGTTGTGGGTTCGACTCTGAGGCAAGGCCCATGGAGTTTGTATGGCTGCATGTAATCGCCTAGTTCAATTGACTGTGTTGCCTATGAGTTCCCATCGGATTGATAGGCCAGGTACTGTCTTTTGCTTTTGTTTGGCCATGTTGTGTGCGCAGTCACTAGGATTATGTGAACTAATGTAAACTCAGATTCCAACTTCTCTGTGTTGGTGTAGTGGCAGGCTCTTTGCTTGGGCTGCGAGAAATTGTGGGTTCGACTCTGAGGCAAGGCCCATGGAGTTTGTATGGCTGCATGTAATCGCCTAGTTCAATTGACTGTGTTGCCTATGAGTTTCCATTGGCTTGATAGGCTAGGTAATGTCTTCTGCTTTTGTTTGGCCATGTTGTGTGCGCAGTCACTAGGATTATGTGAATTAATGTAGACGCAGCTTCCTACTTCTTTGTGTTTTTGTAGTTGTAGGCTCTTTGCTTGTTCTGCCAGAGGTTGTGGGTTTGACTCTGAGGCAAGGCCCATGGACTTTGTATGGCTGCATGTAATTGCCTAGTCCAATGGACTATGTTGCCTATGAGTTTCCATTGGATTGATAGGCCAGGTACTGCCTTTTGCTTTTGTTTGACCATGTTGTGTGCGCAGTCACTAGGGTTATGGGAATTAATGTAGAGTCAGTTTCCCACTTCTCTGTGTTGGTGTAGTGGTAGGCTCTTTGCTTGGGCTGCGAGAGGTTGTGGGTTCGACTCTAATGCAAGGCTCATGGACTTTGAATGGCTGCATGTAATTGCTTAGTCCAATGGACTGTGTTGCCTATGAGTTTCTATTGGATTGATAGGCCAGTTACTGTCTTTTGTTTTCGTTTGGCCATGTTGTGTGCGCAGTCACTAGGATTATGTGAAATAATGTAGAGTCAGGTTTACATTTCTCTGTGTTGGTGTAGTGGTAGGCTCTTTGCTTGAGCTGCGAGAGGTTGTGAGTTCGACTTTGAGGCAAGGCCCATGGACTTTGTATGGCTGCATGTAATTGCCTAGTCCAATTGATTGCTTTGCCTATGAGTTTCTATTGGATTGATAGGCCAGGTACTGTCTTTTTCTTTTGTTTGGCAATGTTGTGTGCGCAGTCACTAGGATTATGTGAATTAATGTAGAGTCATTCACCTACTTCTCTGTGTTGGTGTAGTGGTAGTCTCTTTGCTTAAGCTGCAAGAGGTTGTGGGTTCGACTCTGAGGTCAAGGCCCCTGGAGTTTGTATGGCTGCATGTAATTGCCTATTTCAATTAACTGTTTTGCCTATGAGTTCCCATTGGATTGATAGGCCAGGTACTGTCTTTTGCTTTTGTTTGGCCATGTTGTGTGCGCAGTCACTAGGATTATGTGAACTAATGTAAACTCAGTTTCCAACTTCTCTGTCTTGGTGTAGTGGTAGGCTCTTTGCTTGGGCTGCGAGAAATTGTGGGTTTGACTCTGAGGCAAAGCCCATGGACTTTATATGGCTGCGTGTAATTGCCTAGTCCAATGGACTGTGTTGCCTATGAGTTTCCATTGGATTGATTGGCCAGGTATTATCTTTTGTTTGGTTATGTTGTGTGCGCAGTCGGTAGGATTATGTGAATTAATGTAGAATCAGTTTCCCAGTTCTCTGTGTTGCTGTAGTGGAAGGCTCTTTGCTTAGCTGCAAGAGGTTGTGGGTTTGACTCTGAGGCAAGGCCCATGGAGTTTGTATGGCTGCATGTAATTGCCTAGTTCAATTAACTGTGTTGCCTATGAGTTCCCATTGGATTGATAGGCCAGGTACTGTCTTTTGCTTTTGTTTGGCCATGTTGTGTGCGCAGTCACTAGGATTATGTGAATTAATGTAGAAATGGTTTTCCACTTCTCTGTGTTGGTGTATTGGTAGGCTCTTTGCCTTGGCTATGAGAGGTTGTGGGTTTGACTCTGGGGCAAGGCCCATGGGCTTTGTATGGCTGCATGTAATTGCCTAGTCCAATGTACTGTGTTACCTATGAGTTTCCGTTGGATTGATAGGCCACGTACTGTCTTTTGCTTTTGTTTGGCCATGTTGTGTGCGCAGTCACTAGGATTATGTTAATTAATGTAGAGTCGGTTTCCAACTTCTCTGAGTTGGTTTAGTGGTAGGCTCTTTGCTTGTTCTCCAAGAGGTTGTGGGTTCGACTCTGAGGCAATGCCCATGAACTTTACATGGCTGCATGTAAGTGCCTAGTCTAATGGACTGTGTTGCCTATGAGTTTCCATTGGATTGATAGGCCAGATAATGTCTTTTGCATTTGTTTGGCCATGTTGTGTGCGTAGTCACTAGGATTATGTGAATTAATGTAGAGTCATTCACCTACTTCTCTGTGTTGGTGTAGTGGTAGGCTCTTTGCCCTGGCTACGAGAGTTTGTGGGTTCGACTCTGGGGCAAGACCCATGGGCTTTGTATGGCTGCATGTAATTGCCTAGTCCAATGTACTGTGTTACCTATGAGTTTCTATTGGATTGATAGGCTAGGTACTGTCTTTTGCTTTTGTTTGGCCATGTTGTGTGCGCAGTCACTAGGATTATGTTAATTAATGTAGAGTCGGTTTCCAACTTCACTGAGTTGGTTTAGTGGTAGGCTCTTTGCTTGTTCTCCAAGAGGTTGTGGGTTCGACTCTGAGGCAAGGCCCATGAACTTTGTTTGGCTGCATGTAATTGCCTAGTCTAATGGACTGTGTTGCCTATGAGTTTCCATTTGATTGAATGGCCAGGTACTGTCTTTTGTTTTCGTTTGGCCATGTTGTGTGCGCAGTCACTAGGATTATGTGAATTAATGCTATTGGATTTTTCAAGTCAGTATTCACACAGCAGTTTCTGCTATTTCATGTATTCCCCTTACATAGTCACTGGTGTGCATACCTTATCTCCCCATAGTGATGTTTTTTTAGGTTTTTGCACCCAGTTCGGACTTAGAATGGTGTTCCAAACGTTATTCCTATTTGTTAGTATTTTTTCGTTTGTGAACCCTCCCCAACCACACCTATTGCCAATCCATATCATACGCATAAATAGCCTGGGTCTCAGCTTCCCATACACGGTAGGTTTTTTAACTGCATGAGAGGACACACACAAGCTAGGGACCCCAACGTAGAGAAATACTTTGGCGTAGTGTTGGGGCTCTATTGCATTGATCAATTCAGTAGCTAAATTTCTCTTGATTCATATGTTCATGGCAGTAATGCAGATTCCATTTTTCACATATTCACTCTTGCATATAGCTATTGAATTTTTCAAGTCAGTATTCACACAGCAGTTTCTGCTATTTCATGTATTCCCCTTACATAGTCACTGGTGTGCATACCTTATCTCCCCATAGTGCCTGGGATCTGACCCAGACACTAGCAGTTTTGCACTCCTACCCAAAACTGGGCTGTTCCCTGAACTCACTACCTCCACGGTTCAACTCTTAACTGAACTTCAACTAACTAACTGGTTTTCCCACCTCCAGGCCTGTGAACTCCTTGGTGGGTGGGGCCAACCGCCTGGCACCGCCCCACCTGGTGTGGACATCAGCCCCTGGAGGGAGGCAACAACGGTTTTGTGTCTGACTAGTGTAACTATCCGGGAAAGGGGGTGTGTGTGTGTGTTATGTCTGTGACTAACTGGCTAGTCCAGGGCGTCACACTTGCACCCCCTTCTTGTGATGTGAAGGTGTGTAGTCAGTGCCTACGTGTAATTCCTGACACCACTCCTCTGGCTGACTTGGTGAGCTGTCACTGACTGGGTGGGGTGCAGTAATGGTGGATGCTGCTGCTGCTTGGATAGCATGTGTATCTACTGTGAACAGCTTATCAATGGTGGCAAATCGGGGCAGCTTAACCTCTTGCTCTCCGCAGTTCAACACTCTCACGCGCACTCTTCCCTTCCGTATTAATGAATAAAACTGTGATATAAATAGTATATAGATACCCCACAAATGCAGATAAAGGTAGGTTATGGGAAAAGGGAGAAGAGGGAAACAGGAAAATAGTGTAATAAAGTATACCTTCCAGGGGGGAGAGGAAATGGCAGCACAGCCAGTGGAGGTGAAGCAAGGGGAAGCCTGCAACTAAATTGTTGAGAGCATTATCACATGGTGACTGAGCCTGATTGTAATGGGAGCATAGAGGTGCCGATCCTGTCTTACCTGCGTTGGTGTAGAAGTGGGTTTCCAGTGGTGGAGTCAGCTGTGTGCAGTGGTGGCTGTGGGTTCTTTTATGTGCGACCGTAGTAATAGCTGCGCCCACTTCCTGTATGGGAGTGGAATGCAGTGAGGCTAATGGAACGCACGTCCACGTGCCGCGCCCCTGAAGGTAATACCGATCATTGAATACAAAAAAATTTCTCATACTACTGTATGGGGGTCCCTATATTTAATATGATATCCAAGCCACAGCATCCACCGTTACTTCACCACACCCATTCAGTGACAGCTCACCAAGTCAACCAGAGGAGTGGTGTAAGGAATTACACGTAGGCACTGACTCCACACCTTCACATCACAAGAAGCGGGTCCACAGGGTAGTGCAAGAATACGAGCAAGTCTTCAGCAAACATCCGCTAGACTTTGGGAGAATAAAAGGGGTCCATATTCATGGTTTAAGAACTTGGGTTCTAACGTGCCCAGAGTATGCTCCACTCTATGCTCCCTTTACAATCAGGCTCAGTCACCATGTGATAACGCTCTCAACTCTTTAGTTGCAGGCTTCCTTTTGCTTCACCTCCACTGGCTGTGCTGCCATTTCCTCTCACCCCCAGAAGGTATACTTTATTACACTATTTTCCTCTTTCCCTGTTCCCCCTTTTCCCATAACCTACCTTTATTTACAATTGTGGGGTATCTATATGATATTTACATCATAGTTTTATTCATTAGTGCGGAAGGGAAGAGTGCCCGTGAGAGTGTTAAACTGCGGAGAGCAGGAGGTTAAGCTGCCCCGACTTGCCACCATTGATAAGCTGTTCACAGTAGATACACATGCTATCCAAGTAGCAGCATCCACTATTACTGCACCCCACCCAGTCAGTGACTGCTCACCAAGTCAGCCAGAGGAGTGGTGTAAGGAATTACACGTAGGCACTGACTCCACACCTTCACATCACAAGAAGCGGGTCCACAGGGTAGTGCAAGAATACGAGCGAGCAAGTCTTCAGCAAACATCCGCTAGATTTTGGGGGAATAAAAGGGGTCCAACACTACATCCCCACAGGTGCACACCCACCCATCAAAGAGAGCTATAAGCCAATACCACCTTCACATTACCAGTGTACCAAGGACATGTTGAGCAACATGAAGGCGGCTGGGGTTATCCGTGACAGTTGTAGCCTTTGGGCAGCTCCGTTGGTCCTGTTAAAGAAGAAGGACAGCACCACTCCCCCGTATTGAGGAATCGCTAGCTGCATTGAGAACTGCAAATTATTTTTCTACCCTTGATCTCACTAGTCACTATTGGCTAGTGTCCGTTGCTGAGGCAGACCGGGGGAAGACCGCCTTTGCCACCCCTATGGCGCTGGAGGTCGGCAGACTGTTGTTCAAAAGCAGTGTCTGACGAACAAATTTGCTTCATCCTGAGGAACTGGCCAGTCGGTACGGCCCGGATGGTGGAGGGGGTATGAGCAGAAGAAGCATGCAGCAGTGCGTTGACTGATGTTTCCTTCCTATGGACGTCGGTCTGAACAATTCGCTCAGAACCGAATGAAATTTTAATATCCAGGAAGTCAACGCAACTGCTGCTATGCTTATGCGTCAATCTGATGTTAAAGGTGTTGTTATTAAGTTCCTCCATAAATGTCTCGAGCTGCTCCACAGTGCCCTGCCAAAAAATCAAAATATCATCAATATACCTTAGCCAGCACTGCACATGGGCGCCAGCCCCTGCACCTCCGTCACCAAAAACCAACCAATCCCAGTACCTCTGCCTTCTATCTAGGTGCCTTGAGTTATGTCCTGTAAACTGTCACAGCGACCCAGACACACATGTGTAGTAGGGGAATATCCCTGCTGAGATGCCAGTGCTAGAGCACTCGTTTGCTGTGGAGTTGAACGCTATGTGAGCAGTTCTTACCTTCAATGAGCAGAAGTCTCTTTTTTCAGATTTCAATATCTCTGTGGGTATCTGGCAGAAATATGGAATACTCTTTACTGCTAAGACCCTGTACACCACTCCCACTAAAGGGGGCTTTACACGCTGCGACATCGCTAATGCGGAGTCGTTGGGGTCACGGAATTTGTGACGCACATCCGGCCGCATTAGCGATGTTGCTGCGTGTGACACCGATGAGCGATTTTGCATCGTTGCAAAAACGTGCAAAATCGCTCATCGGTGACATGGGTCTCCATTCTCGATTATCGTTACTGCAGCAGTAACGATGTAGTTCGTCGCTCCTGCGGCAGCACACATCACTCCGTGTGACACCGCAGAAACGAGGAACCTCTCCTTACCTGCCTCCCAGCCGCTATGAGGAAGGAAGGAGGTGGGCGGGATGTTCCGGCCACTCATCTCCGCCCCTCCGCTGCTATTGGGCGGTCGCTCAGTGACGTCGCTGTGACGCCGCACGGACCGCCCCCTTAGAAAGGAGGCGGTTCGCCGGTCACAGCGACGTCGCCGGTCAGGTAAGTATGTGTGACGGGTCTGGTCGGTGTTGTGCGGCATGGGCAGCGATTTGCCCGTGTCGCGCAACAGATGGGGCGGGTACCCACACTAGCGATATCGGGACCGATATCGCAGTGTGTAAAGTAGCCTTTAGTCACATGACCAAGACTGTATCTGTGTCCCTACAACACACTTGAGACAAATGTGTGTGTGAGCCTGCATTGTGGGGTATATATAATATATTATAGAGCTGGGAAGGATCATTCTAAGCAGTGAGCTGTTCCAGTATTTGTAGGAAAATACCCAGTAGAAGCATCAAACACAGCACCAATACCTCCCATCAGTATCCCACCACAGTGCCATGTAACCCATGCCCTACACTCCCATCTACACCAATACTATACAGGCACAAACTAGTATATCTGACTAAAAGCCCCCAAAATATGAAGAACGGCCTATAGTTGAGTGTGGATATAAAATCTATGTGAGCAGAGCTAGAATAGAAATCACTGATCGCATTGAAGTCATTCTGACCATAAATCACCATGATATCAAGGTGAGGAGTTGTGTGTTACTGCTGGGAGGAAAGGGTTAACAGTGGAATATTAAGGTGCATTTCTGTGTGCAGTGTTACTAGTCAATGTAACAATTCAATATGAGCTGCTCTTGGTGCCGGGGGAGGGAGATGCTCTCCTGAGCAAGATAGATGGGGAATGAACATGATATCTATATAGTGTAAGGCAGGGGGTCTCAAACTCGGCTGGGTGTATGGGCCGCACAGAGGAAAAAAATAATTTGGGGGGCTGCATTCTTTGCAGGACAAAGTGACATTTTTATTGGTACCATATATATATATTTTTTTCACACACCTTTGGATGACTGATTTTCAACATTTTTCACTTGTTTATTATAACAAATGTGCACATTCTTTGGTTAAATCTAAAAAAAAAAAATTTGATGTTAAAAAAAAGTCATGCCTTATTTTGTTTTTTTTTACATTTTATCCCTCTCCGCCTCGGGAATAAGAGACATAAAGTTCTCCTTGTAGCGTGGGTCTAACAGTGTTACCAACCAGTAATGATTGTCGGCCAAGATGTTCTTAACGCGAGGGTCACGAGACAGGCAGCTTACCATAAAGTCATCCATGTGCGCCAGACTCTTAACAGCCATCACTTCAGTATCCAGACCAACACGATGACTGAACATGCTGTCCTCCTCCTTCTCCTCCTCCTCCTCCTCCTCCTCATCATCTACCCTGTCCTCTGGCCAGCCACGCTGAACTGAGCATATGATTGGTATGCATGTCATATCCTCAATTTGGCCGGAGAGTTGCTCCATGTCTTCATCCTCCTCCTCGTCATAGTCCTCCACTGCACGTTGTGATGAGACGAGGCTGGACTGTGTGTTATCACCCACACCCACTACTGTTTCTTGCTCCAACTCATCGTGTTCCGCCTGCAATGCATCATGTTTGGTTTTGAGCAGAGACCGTTTTAGAAGGCAGAGAAGCGGTATGGTGACGCTAATAATGGCGTCATCGCCGCTCACCATCTTGGTGGAGTCCTCAAAGTTTTGGAGGATGGTACATAGGTCGGACATCCATCTCCACTCCTCCCCTCGCGTTAAGAACATCTTGGCCGACAATCATTACTGGTTGGTAACACTGTTAGACCCACGCTACAAGGAGAACTTTATGTCTCTTATGTCTTTATGTCTCTTATTCCCGAGGCGGAGAGGTCAGCCAAAATGCAGCAGTTCCGGAAGGCCATAGTCACGGAAATAGGCAAAGCATTCCCTTCACAAAACGCTAGCGTCATAATTGTAACACTATTAGTTAAAAGAAAGGGATAAAATGTAAAAAAAAACAAAATAAGGCATGACTTTTTTTTAACATCACATTTATTTTTTTTAGATTTAACCAAAGAATGTGCACATTTGTTATAATAAACAAGTGAAAAATGTTGAAAATCAGTCATCCAAAGGTGTGTGAAAAAAATATATACATATATGGTACCAATAAAAATGTCACTTTGTCTTGCAAAGAATGCAGCCCCCCAAATTATTTTTTTCCTCTGTGCGGCCCATACACCCAGCCGAGTTTGAGACCCCCTGCCTTACACTATATAGATATTATGTTCATTCCCCATCTATCTTGCTCAGGAGAGCATCTCCCTCCCCCGGCACCAAGAGCAGCTCATACTGAATTGTTACATTGACTAGTAATGTGAAGCCCCACAGGTGTTGTGCAGCTGCATTACCTTCAGGGACTCCACGCTGCTGGATCTGGATCACAGGTAGGAGATCTTCTCTGTAGTCGTGACGCCACTCTCAGATTTGCGGTCAGTGGGGACCGCCACTGCAGGTTAAGGGCTGCCTGGGGCTGATGGTGGGTGCAGTCGGATGTAGTGGCCTCCTGAGAGTGAGGCAAGCCCCAGGGCCCTGTGTAGTTGTGTAGAACTACAAGGCGCAGAATGACTCCACACAAGCAGGATGTCTTTCAGGGTTTTTACTCACAGTTGATGGCAGGGTGAGTGACCCGGGCATAGCTGGGATGAACCAGGTGGGAACCAGGTGTCCTTCAGGCTGACTTGTGAGGGTGACTACTAACTCGCCTTCCTTAGCCCTTGTTGGTTTGGGGTAACCCCGACTTTTAGTCCCTATGGGGGTCACCCAGGGAAGATGCTGCAGCCTCTCTCCCCTTCGTTTGCCGTGTGCTTGTCGCCTGGACCAGGCCACTCCAGCTGCTTGCCTCCTGTGACCTATGGGCCCTAACTGTGGCTACGTGGCTGCGGCTTTTAGTTGTTGTGGTGTGGGCTTTGAGGGCCCCACACCGGCAGGTTTAGCAAAAGAAAGATGGATCTATCTCCGCTCCGGGATCTGCCGCCCGTTTGGGCCTGGTACTCTCTAGCAGTCTCCTTACTTCCCACTCCGTGCCCTCTCTTTAGCTGAAGATGGATTTCGGGTAGCACTCCTAGTTGACCGTTCTCCCCCGTCAATAGCCACTGCGCGGGCGCTGTTAGACAGCACAAGCCCCACAGGTCTGCTTCTCACTGAGCCCTATGGAGTTCTGCCCTAACCGACTCACTGCCCCTCCTCTCCTGTTCTTGCCTACGCCACTTAGTAACCAGACTCTCTTACCACACCCCTTGAGAGGAGATGGAGGCCGTGCTCATGCTTCGCCCCCTCCTGGGATCCCCAGGGGTCCTCTCATAGGTACATGTGTGAGACCTGATCACTATGCGCCTGTGTTCCACACCCCGGTCAGCCTTCCGGATTACCTGTATTGTACTGTCCCCAGCATGGGTGCAGTACTCAGTGGTGCCTGACCAGGTCAGGGGCGCCACATTCCCCCTTAGTTATCACCAGCACGTCCTCGGGCTGCAAGACAACATTTTAAATGCATAAAACATTAAAACATGGTAAAACATTTTAAGATCACCAGGTATCATACATCACCACCCTCCACCCACAAGTCCGTTAACCCACCCAAAACCCTTTCAGGAGGCAGGTCACCGGTTTCTTTTGGTAACCAGGTCTGGGCCATCCACTTCCCCAGACCTTTCCTCCAATCTGCCTCTCCCGTTGGCCGCGCCTTCAGCCACTTCTGGCAGGATGTAGAGGCGGCTTTCATGGGCTGGTGGTTTCAGGGTATACCTGGCCCGGTGGATCCGCGCCTTCAGCCTCTTCTGGCAGGATGTAGAGGCGGCCTCCACAGTTGGTGCTGACCAGGTACCCTCTTTGTGGTGGAGAGCCAGGCCCCATAAACAGGCATGCTCTCTGGTCGCAGGCGAGCCAAGGCCCTATATACGGACGGACTCCTCCTGGTCGCAGACGAGCCAAGCCCCTAAACAGGCTGGCTCTGGTGGTGGTGCCTCTGGTGTAACTATTTACACTGCGAGAGTTTGTGGCTATAGCCAGTTCATAGCCTTAAGGTTTATGGTTTTCTCACAATAGTTTTTGTGGGCACATGCTTAAACTTGAGAACGTTGCAAAACAAACTTTTCAAAACTTGTAACTTCTGTGCTTTATGTGGATTCCTCTACTCCTCCATACCAGGGCTTTGGCCGGTAGGGCTGCGGCACCTGCTGCTTTCTTGCTCTTTGTCGTCGTCGGAGGTAGTCTCATCTGTAGGTTCCTTGTCTTTTCTTTCTTGATCTTCATCTGTTTCCTTTTCTGCATCTGTTTCTTTATCTTTAGGACATGGTGCAACATCCAGTGCATACCATCCTCTTTCTCCTTGATGCATAGTGAACTGTACTGAGTCTCCAATTTTCAAATTCCTTCCAGGGTGTCCTCTGGGCAAGTGGGCTCTCACATCCCTTCTATTAACGAAAATTCCTTCTTTCATGCCTCGTGCCACAATAAAGCCGTATCCGCTTTTCAAATTAAAGTCCTCCACAACTCCTCTACAAAGGGGTCCTCTAGCCTGTGCCTTGGCTCTTCTCAGGAACTTTTTCTCTTGTAGATCTCTGGCCGTAACTTCTCTCTGTTCTGGGAATGGCGATGCAGGGGACAGTGTTGTTCTATTACGACGCCGTGTCTTACGGGCTGGATCTTGCTTGGTTGCTGTTACTTCGCTGCCTGCAGGCCCCCAGGTAAGGTTGCTGGACAAATCTTCCTCAGCCGATGGGGTCAGGTCTTCTTCATCCCAGCGGGAATATGGTAGCATCTCCGGCTCTGGGCATGGATCCACTGCTGGTGGCTCCTGAGTCAGCTCCTTAGCTTCTTGCCCTCCTCTCCCCCTTAGTTCTTCGCTGCACTCTGCTTGTGGCAGCGCTGGGGATGAGTGTTCCTCAGCTGGCCCAGGCGGTGGACTCTTCGGCGTGGTTGCTGCCGGGATTGCCTTAGGAGTGTGCGGAGGGAGCATGTACTGGTCCACCATCTCCTGTGGGAACTTGGCCTCCAGGTCAGCCTTCAGCTGCCAGTATGCGGGGTCCTCCCCCAGCGTGGATTTCCTAGCAGGGAGCTCCTTAGCCTGGGGAGCGGTGTCTGCTCTGGCCCTACAGGCCGGGGTAAATGAGGGTACGTCTGTCTTTTCTTGGCGGACCGCGCCTGGCATGGCGGCGGCCTGGTCTTGGCGGGCCGCGCCTGGCATGGCGGCGGCCTGGTCTTGGCGGGCCGCGCCTGGCATGGCGGCGGCCTGGATCGGCGTTGCAGCCTCGCTGGGATCCGTGCAGGTGGAGCTGGGCGTCGCTGCGGTGATCGGGGCTTGGCGGGCCGCACCTGGCGTGGCTGCGGCCTGGTTCAGCATCTCACTGGCGGCGCGGACGAGCGTCGCGGCTGCGGTGGGATCTTGGCGGACTGGGCTCAGCAGGGTGGCAGCCTGGGTCAGCGTCACACCTGCGGCACGGATGAGTATCGCCGTGGCAGTCGGGCCTTTGCGGGCTAGGCGGGGCATCGCTGCGGCGGCCTGGATTTGGCGGGCCGCATCTAGCGTGGCTGCGGCCTCGCTCGGCGTCGCCGCGCCGGGCGCCTCTTCTGGGACCGCGGGCGTAGCTGCAGGGGTCGGAGCACTTGCGCTGGCCGGGGCATCTCTGGACTCACCCATCTGTGGCAGCATCGGGGTCTGAGTCGTCGCCGCTCGGTCTGGCAGGCGTCGCGCGACTCCCTCCTCGTAGGTCCGCACCGCCGCAGCCATCTCCAGGAGCTCCGTGCGTCCCTCACTGAGCTGTCGTACAATCCTAGCCTCCAGCTGGTCGCAGAAGATAGCGAGCTCCCGGCACCACCAGGCAGCAGAGCCTGGCTCTGGGTATCCGCGTCTGGACTCCATTTTCTCTAGCACACTGCTGGGTTCTCTTCTGCTCCGCCGTCTCTGGACGCTTCCGCTTTCTTCACCAGCGAGGTCCGAACTCTGCAGGGGATCTCTGGGTAGCCACACCTCTTCGTGGGCGGTAACTTCTTCCAGCGCGGGCTGCTGTTGTTTTTCAGCGCGCTTTTCATGGTGGCAATATGGCGGCGCTTCCAATTTTTCAAGCGGACCGCCCAGGCACATGGTCACCTGTCTGAACAGGTCTAGTCCTTATCCTGTTCGTGACGCCAGATGTGAAGCCCCACAGGTGTTGTGCAGCTGCATTACCTTCAGGGACTCCACGCTGCTGGATCTGGATCACAGGTAGGAGATCTTCTCTGTAGTCGTGACGCCACTCTCAGATTTGCGGTCAGTGGGGACCGCCACTGCAGGTTAAGGGCTGCCTGGGGCTGATGGTGGGTGCAGTCGGATGTAGTGGCCTCCTGAGAGTGAGGCAAGCCCCAGGGCCCTGTGTAGTTGTGTAGAACTACAAGGCGCAGAATGACTCCACACAAGCAGGATGTCTTTCAGGGTTTTTACTCACAGTTGATGGCAGGGTGAGTGACCCGGGCATAGCTGGGATGAACCAGGTGGGAACCAGGTGTCCTTCAGGCTGACTTGTGAGGGTGACTACTAACTCGCCTTCCTTAGCCCTTGTTGGTTTGGGGTAACCCCGACTTTTAATCCCTATGGGGGTCACCCAGGGAAGATGCTGCAGCCTCTCTCCCCTTCGTTTGCCGTGTGCTTGTCGCCTGGACCAGGCCACTCCAGCTGCTTGCCTCCTGTGACCTATGGGCCCTAACTGTGGCTACGTGGCTGCGGCTTTTAGTTGTTGTGGTGTGGGCTTTGAGGGCCCCACACCGGCAGGTTTAGCAAAAGAAAGATGGATCTATCTCCGCTCCGGGATCTGCCGCCCGTTTGGGCCTGGTACTCTCTAGCAGTCTCCTTACTTCCCACTCCGTGCCCTCTCTTTAGCTGAAGATGGATTTCGGGTAGCACTCCTAGTTGACCGTTCTCCCCCGTCAATAGCCACTGCGCGGGCGCTGTTAGACAGCACAAGCCCCACAGGTCTGCTCCTCACTGAGCCCTATGGAGTTCTGCCCTAACCGACTCACTGCCCCTCCTCTCCTGTTCTTGCCTACGCCACTTAGTAACCAGACTCTCTTACCACACCCCTTGAGAGGAGATGGAGGCCGTGCTCATGCTTCGCCCCCTCCTGGGATCCCCAGGGGTCCTCTCATAGGTACATGTGTGAGACCTGATCACTATGCGCCTGTGTTCCACACCCCGGTCAGCCTTCCGGATTACCTGTATTGTACTGTCCCCAGCATGGGTGCAGTACTCAGTGGTGCCTGACCAGGTCAGGGGCGCCACAGTAACACTGCACACAGAAATGCACCTTAATATTCCACTGTTAACCCTTTCCTCCCAGCAGTAACACACAACTCCTCACCTTGATATCATGGTGATTTATGGTCAGAATGACTTCAATGCGATCAGTGATTTCTATTCTAGCTCTGCTCACATAGATTTTATATCCACACTCAACTATAGGCCGTTCTTCATATTTTGGGGGCTTTTAGTCAGATATACTAGTTTGTGCCTGTATAGTATTGGTGTAGATGGGAGTGTAGGGCATGGGTTACATGGCACTGTGGTGGGATACTGATGGGAGGTATTGGTGCTGTGTTTGATGCTTCTACTGGGTATTTTCCTACAAATACTGGAACAGCTCACTGCTTAGAATGATCCTTCCCAGCTCTATAATATATTATATATACCCCACAATGCAGGCTCACACACACATTTGTCTCAAGTGTGTTGTAGGGACACAGATACAGTCTTGGTCATGTGACTAAAGGCTACTTTACACACTGCGATATCGGTCCCGATATCGCTAGTGTGGGTACCCGCCCCCATCTGTTGCGCGACACGGGTAAATCGCTGCCCATGCCGCACAACACCGACCAGACCCGTCACACATACTTACCTGCCCGGCGACGTCGCTGTGACCGGCGAACCGCCTCCTTTCTATCTATCTAATACGATGACAACAGCTCTCCATACCTGCAGTCCACCACAAGGACCACCCTCTCTAATCCCTGAAAAATGAAATCATCCTCAGTGACGAAGAGAGGGGGCTAAGCGCCCCCATGGTCTCAGAGCATTAACTCTTCTAAGAGTCCTAAGAGTCCTGCTCACACTGATGGGGTGCAGCTGTGGGACCCTATTTTCAGAGATGATGTCCTCCACCCAACTCTCAAAAAGCTGAAAGGGTCTTCAGTAGAGATGGATAGTCGAGCTGGGCTATCAGACGGTCACCTCTGTAGCTGTAGTGTCATTTTTCCTATGGTCCAATGTGTAAATTAAACAAAAAAGTGCACGTTTGTTATGATGTCCAAGATGGGGACCAGGATGTGGACATAATAAAAAATTAGGGAACATGATAGGAGACATTTCTACAATACATATAATCATTCTTATCTATCTAATACGATGACAACAGCTCTCCATACCTGCAGTCCACCACAAGGACCACCCTCTCTAATCCCTGAAAAATGAAATCATCCTCAGTGACGAAGAGAGGGGGCCAAGCGCCCCCCATGGTACCAGAGCATTGACTCTTCTAAGAGTCCTAAGAGTCCTGCTCACACTGATGGGGTGAAGCTCTGGGACCCTATTTTCAGAGATGATGTCCTCCACCCGACTCTCAAAAAGCTGAAAGGGTCTTCAGTAGAGATGGATAGTCGAGCTGGGCTATCAGACGGTCACCTATGTAGCTGTAGTGTCATTTTTCCTATGGTCCAATGTGTAAATTAAACAAAAAAGTGCACGTTTGTTATGATGTCCAAGATGGGGACCAGGATGTGGACATAATAAGAAATTAGGGAACATGATAGGAGACATTTCTACAATACATATAATCATTCTTATCTATCTAATACGATGACAACAGCTCTCCATACCTGCAGTCCACCACAAGGACCACCCTCTCTAATCCCTGAAAAATGAAATCATCCTCAGTGACGAAGAGAGGGGGCTAAGTGCCCCCAATAGTCTCAGAGCATTGACTCTTCTAAGAGTCCTAAGAGTCCTGCTCACACTGATGGGGTGCAGCTGTGGGACCCTATTTTCAGAGATGATGTCCTCCACCCAACTCTCAAAAAGCTGAAAGGGTCTTCAGTAGAAATGGATAGTCGAGCTGGGCTATCAGACGGTCACCTCTGTAGCTGTAGTGTCATTTTTCCTATGGTCCAATGTGTAAATTAAACAAAAAAGTGCACGTTTGTTATGATGTCCAAGATGGGGACCAGGATGTGGACATAATAAAAAATTAGGGAACATGATAGGAGACATTTCTACAATACATATAATCATTCTTATCTATCTAATACGATGACAACAGCTCTCCATACCTGCAGTCCACCACAAGGACCACCCTCTCTAATCCCTGAAAAATGAAATCATCCTCAGTGACGAAGAGAGGGGGCTAAGCGCCCCCATGGTCTCAGAGCATTAACTCTTCTAAGAGTCCTAAGAGTCCTGCTCACACTGATGGGGTGCAGCTGTGGGACCCTATTTTCAGAGATGATGTCCTCCACCCAACTCTCAAAAAGCTGAAAGGGTCTTCAGTAGAGATGGATAGTCGAGCTAGGCTATCAGACGGTCACCTCTGTAGCTGTAGTGTCATTTTTCCTATGGTCCAATGTGTAAATTAAACAAAAAAGTGCACGTTTGTTATGATGTCCAAGATGGGGACCAGGATGTGGACATAATAAAAAATTAGGGAACATGATAGGAGACATTTCTACAATACATATAATCATTCTTATCTATCTAATACGATGACAACAGCTCTCCATACCTGCAGTCCACCACAAGGACCACCCTCTCTAATCCCTGAAAAATGAAATCATCCTCAGTGACGAAGAGAGGGGGCCAAGCGCCCCCCATGGTACCAGAGCATTGACTCTTCTAAGAGTCCTAAGAGTCCTGCTCACACTGATGGGGTGAAGCTGTGGGACCCTATTTTCAGAGATGATGTCCTCCACCCGACTCTCAAAAAGCTGAAAGGGTCTTCAGTAGAGATGGATAGTCGAGCTGGGCTATCAGACGGTCACCTCTGTAGCTGTAGTGTCATTTTTCCTATGGTCCAATGTGTAAATTAAACAAAAAAGTGCACGTTTGTTATGATGTCCAAGATGGGGACCAGGATGTGGACATAATAAAAAATTAGGGAACATGATAGGAGACATTTCTACAATACATATAATCATTCTTATCTATCTAATACGATGACAACAGCTCTCCATACCTGCAGTCCACCACAAGGACCACCCTCTCTAATCCCTGAAAAATGAAATCATCCTCAGTGACGAAGAGAGGGGGCTAAGCGCCCCCATGGTCTCAGAGCATTAACTCTTCTAAGAGTCCTAAGAGTCCTGCTCACACTGATGGGGTGCAGCTGTGGGACCCTATTTTCAGAGATGATGTCCTCCACCCAACTCTCAAAAAGCTGAAAGGGTCTTCAGTAGAGATGGATAGTCGAGCTGGGCTATCAGACGGTCACCTCTGTAGCTGTA
Organism: Anomaloglossus baeobatrachus; assembly: GCF_048569485.1. Lineage (NCBI taxonomy): Eukaryota > Metazoa > Chordata > Amphibia > Anura > Aromobatidae > Anomaloglossus > Anomaloglossus baeobatrachus. The sequence goes on from NW_027444261.1 coordinate 71,069, forward strand.
GTGTCATTTTTCCTATGGTCCAATGTGTAAATTAAACAAAAAAGTGCACGTTTGTTATGATGTCCAAGATGGGGACCAGGATGTGGACATAATAAAAAATTAGGGAACATGATAGGAGACATTTCTACAATACATATAATCATTCTTATCTATCTAATACGATGACAACAGCTCTCCATACCTGCAGTCCACCACAAGGACCACCCTCTCTAATCCCTGAAAAATGAAATCATCCTCAGTGACGAAGAGAGGGGGCCAAGCGCCCCCCATGGTACCAGAGCATTGACTCTTCTAAGAGTCCTAAGAGTCCTGCTCACACTGATGGGGTGAAGCTGTGGGACCCTATTTTCAGAGATGATGTCCTCCACCCAACTCTCAAAAAGCTGAAAGGGTCTTCAGTAGAGATGGATAGTCGAGCTGGGCTATCAGACGGTCACCTCTGTAGCTGTAGTGTCATTTTTCCTATGGTCCAATGTGTAAATTAAACAAAAAAGTGCACGTTTGTTATGATGTCCAAGATGGGGACCAGGATGTGGACATAATAAGAAATTAGGGAACATGATAGGAGACATTTCTACAATACATATAATCATTCTTATCTATCTAATACGATCACAACAGCTCTCCATACCTGCAGTCCACCACAAGGACCACTCTCTCTAATCCCTGAAAAATTAAATCATCCTCAGTGACGAAGAGAGGGGGCTAAGCGCCCCCATGGTCTCAGAGCATTGACTCTTCTAAGAGTCCTAAGATTCCTGCTCACACTGATGGGGTGCAGCTGTGGGACCCTATTTTCAGAGATGATGTCCTCCACCCAACTCTCAAAAAGCTGAAAGGGTCTTCAGTAGAGATGGATAGTCGAGCTGGGCTATCAGACGGTCACCTCTGTAGCTGTAGTGTCATTTTTCCTATGGTCCAATGTGTAAATTAAACAAAAAAGTGCACGTTTGTTATGATTTCCAAGATGGGGACCAGGATGTGGACATAATAAAAAAATAGGGAACATGATAGGAGACATTTCTACAATACATATAATCATCCTTATCTATCTAATACGATGACAACAGCTCTCCATACCTGCAGTCCACCACAAGGACCACCCTCTCTATTACCTGAAAAGTGAAATCATCCTCAGTGACGAAGAGAGGGGGCTAAGCGCCCCCCATGGTCTCAGAGCATTGACTCTTCTAAGAGTCCTAAGAGTCCTGCTCACACTGATAGGGTGCAGCTGTGGGACCCTATTTTCAGAGATGATGTTCTCTACCCAACTCTCAAAAAGCTGAAAGGGTCTTCAGTAGAGATGGATAGTCGAGCTGGGCTATCAGACGGTCACCTCTGTAGCTGTAGTGTCATTTTTCCTATGGTCCAATGTGTAAATTAAACAAAAAAGTGCACGTTTGTTATGATGTCCAAGATGGGGACCAGGATGTGGACATAATAAAAAATTAGGGAACATGATAGGAGACATTTCTACAATACATATAATCATTCTTATCTATCTAATACGATGACAACAGCTCTCCATACCTGCAGTCCACCACAAGGACCACCCTCTCTAATCCCTGAAAAATGAAATCATCCTCAGTGACGAAGAGAGGGGGCTAAGTGCCCCCAATAGTCTCAGAGCATTGACTCTTCTAAGAGTCCTAAGAGTCCTGCTCACACTGATGGGGTGCAGCTGTGGGACCCTATTTTCAGAGATGATGTCCTCCACCCAACTCTCAAAAAGCTGAAAGGGTCTTCAGTAGAAATGGATAGTCGAGCTGGGCTATCAGACGGTCACCTCTGTAGCTGTAGTGTCATTTTTCCTATGGTCCAATGTGTAAATTAAACAAAAAAGTGCACGTTTGTTATGATGTCCAAGATGGGGACCAGGATGTGGACATAATAAAAAATTAGGGAACATGATAGGAGACATTTCTACAATACATATAATCATTCTTATCTATCTAATACGATGACAACAGCTCTCCATACCTGCAGTCCACCACAAGGACCACCCTCTCTAATCCCTGAAAAATGAAATCATCCTCAGTGACGAAGAGAGGGGGCTAAGCGCCCCCATGGTCTCAGAGCATTAACTCTTCTAAGAGTCCTAAGAGTCCTGCTCACACTGATGGGGTGCAGCTGTGGGACCCTATTTTCAGAGATGATGTCCTCCACCCAACTCTCAAAAAGCTGAAAGGGTCTTCAGTAGAGATGGATAGTCGAGCTAGGCTATCAGACGGTCACCTCTGTAGCTGTAGTGTCATTTTTCCTATGGTCCAATGTGTAAATTAAACAAAAAAGTGCACGTTTGTTATGATGTCCAAGATGGGGACCAGGATGTGGACATAATAAAAAATTAGGGAACATGATAGGAGACATTTCTACAATACATATAATCATTCTTATCTATCTAATACGATGACAACAGCTCTCCATACCTGCAGTCCACCACAAGGACCACCCTCTCTAATCCCTGAAAAATGAAATCATCCTCAGTGACGAAGAGAGGGGGCCAAGCGCCCCCCATGGTACCAGAGCATTGACTCTTCTAAGAGTCCTAAGAGTCCTGCTCACACTGATGGGGTGAAGCTGTGGGACCCTATTTTCAGAGATGATGTCCTCCACCCGACTCTCAAAAAGCTGAAAGGGTCTTCAGTAGAGATGGATAGTCGAGCTGGGCTATCAGACGGTCACCTCTGTAGCTGTAGTGTCATTTTTCCTATGGTCCAATGTGTAAATTAAACAAAAAAGTGCACGTTTGTTATGATGTCCAAGATGGGGACCAGGATGTGGACATAATAAAAAATTAGGGAACATGATAGGAGACATTTCTACAATACATATAATCATTCTTATCTATCTAATACGATGACAACAGCTCTCCATACCTGCAGTCCACCACAAGGACCACCCTCTCTAATCCCTGAAAAATGAAATCATCTTCAGTGACGAAGAGAGGGGGCTAAGCGCCCCCATGGTCTCAGAGCATTAACTCTTCTAAGAGTCCTAAGAGTCCTGCTCACACTGATGGGGTGCAGCTGTGGGACCCTATTTTCAGAGATGATGTCCTCCACCCAACTCTCAAAAAGCTGAAAGGGTCTTCAGTAGAGATGGATAGTCGAGCTGGGCTATCAGACGGTCACCTCTGTAGCTGTAGTGTCATTTTTCCTATGGTCCAATGTGTAAATTAAACAAAAAAGTGCACGTTTGTTATGATGTCCAAGATGGGGACCAGGATGTGGACATAATAAAAAATTAGGGAACATGATAGGAGACATTTCTACAATACATATAATCATTCTTATCTATCTAATACGATGACAACAGCTCTCCATACCTGCAGTCCACCACAAGGACCACCCTCTCTAATCCCTGAAAAATGAAATCATCCTCAGTGACGAAGAGAGGGGGCCAAGCGCCCCCCATGGTACCAGAGCATTGACTCTTCTAAGAGTCCTAAGAGTCCTGCTCACACTGATGGGGTGAAGCTGTGGGACCCTATTTTCAGAGATGATGTCCTCCACCCAACTCTCAAAAAGCTGAAAGGGTCTTCAGTAGAGATGGATAGTCGAGCTGGGCTATCAGACGGTCACCTCTGTAGCTGTAGTGTCATTTTTCCTATGGTCCAATGTGTAAATTAAACAAAAAAGTGCACGTTTGTTATGATGTCCAAGATGGGGACCAGGATGTGGACATAATAAGAAATTAGGGAACATGATAGGAGACATTTCTACAATACATATAATCATTCTTATCTATCTAATACGATCACAACAGCTCTCCATACCTGCAGTCCACCACAAGGACCACTCTCTCTAATCCCTGAAAAATTAAATCATCCTCAGTGACGAAGAGAGGGGGCTAAGCGCCCCCATGGTCTCAGAGCATTGACTCTTCTAAGAGTCCTAAGATTCCTGCTCACACTGATGGGGTGCAGCTGTGGGACCCTATTTTCAGAGATGATGTCCTCCACCCAACTCTCAAAAAGCTGAAAGGGTCTTCAGTAGAGATGGATAGTCGAGCTGGGCTATCAGACGGTCACCTCTGTAGCTGTAGTGTCATTTTTCCTATGGTCCAATGTGTAAATTAAACAAAAAAGTGCACGTTTGTTATGATTTCCAAGATGGGGACCAGGATGTGGACATAATAAAAAAATAGGGAACATGATAGGAGACATTTCTACAATACATATAATCATCCTTATCTATCTAATACGATGACAACAGCTCTCCATACCTGCAGTCCACCACAAGGACCACCCTCTCTATTACCTGAAAAGTGAAATCATCCTCAGTGACGAAGAGAGGGGGCTAAGCGCCCCCCATGGTCTCAGAGCATTGACTCTTCTAAGAGTCCTAAGAGTCCTGCTCACACTGATAGGGTGCAGCTGTGGGACCCTATTTTCAGAGATGATGTTCTCTACCCAACTCTCAAAAAGCTGAAAGGGTCTTCAGTAGAGATGGATAGTCGAGCTGGGCTATCAGACGGTCACCTCTGTAGCTGTAGTGTCATTTTTCCTATGGTCCAATGTGTAAATTAAACAAAAAAGTGCACGTTTGTTATGATGTCCAAGATGGGGACCAGGATGTGGACATAATAAAAAATTAGGGAACATGATAGGAGACATTTCTACAATACATATAATCATTCTTATCTATTTAATACGATGACAACAGCTCTCCATACCTGCAGTCCACCACAAGGACCACCCTCTCTAATCCCTGAAAAATGAAATCATCCTCAGTGACGAAGAGTGGGGGCTAAGCGCCCCCCATGGTCTCAGAGCATTGACTCTTCTAAGAGTCCTAAGAGTCCTGCTCACACTGATGGGGTGCAGCTGTGGGACCCTATTTTCAGAGATGATGTCCTCCACCCAACTCTCAAAAAGCTGAAAGGGTCTTCAGTAGAGATGGATAGTCGAGCTGGGCTATCAGACGGTCACCTCTGTAGCTGTAGTGTCATTTTTCCTATGGTCCAATGTGTAAATTAAACAAAAAAGTGCACGTTTGTTATGATGTCCAAGATGGGGACCAGGATGTGGACATAATAAAAAATTAGGGAACATGATAGGAGACATTTCTACAATACATATAATCATTCTTATCTATCTAATACGATGACAACAGCTCTCCATACCTGCAGTCCACCACAAGGACCACCCTCTCTAATCCCTGAAAAATGAAATCATCCTCAGTGACGAAGAGAGGGGGCTAAGCGCCCCCATGGTTTCAGAGCATTAACTCTTCTAAGAGTCCTAAGAGTCCTGCTTACACTGATGGGTTGCAGCTGTGGGACCCTATTTTCAGAGATGATGTCCTCCACCCAACTCTCAAAAAGCTGAAAGGGTCTTCAGTAGAGATGGATAGTCGAGCTGGGCTATCAGACGGTCACCTCTGTAGCTGTAGTGTCATTTTTCCTATGGTCCAATGTGTAAATTAAACAAAAAAGTGCACGTTTGTTATGATGTCCAAGATGGGGACCAGGATGTGGACATAATAAAAAATTAGGGAACATGATAGGAGACATTTCTACAATACATATAATCATTCTTATCTATCTAATATGATGATAACAGCTCTCCATATCTGCAGTCCACCACAAGGACCACCCTCTCTAATCCCTGAAAAATGAAATCATCCTCAGTGATGAAGAGAGGGGGCTAAGTGCCCCCAATGGTCTCAGAGCATTGACTCTTCTAAGAGTCCTAAGAGTCCTGCTCACACTGATGGGGTGCAGCTGTGGGACCCTATTTTCAGAGATGATGTCCTCCACCCAACTCTCAAAAAGCTGAAAGGGTCTTCAGTAGAGATGGATAGTCGAGCTGGGCTATCAGACAGTCACCTCTGTAGCTGTAGTGTCATTTTTCCTATGGTCCAATGTGTAAATTAAACAAAAAAGTGCACGTTTGTTATGATGTTCAAGATGGGGACCAGGATGTGGACATAATAAAAAATTAGGGAACATGATAGGAGACATTTCTACAATACATATAATCATTCTTATCTATCTAATACGATCACAACAGCTCTCCATACCTGCAGTCCACCACAAGGACCACTCTCTCTAATCCCTGAAAAATGAAATCATCCTCAGTGACGAAGAGAGGGGGCCAAGCGCCCCCCATGGTACCAGAGCATTGACTCTTCTAAGAGTCCTAAGAGTCCTGCTCACACTGATGGGGTGAAGCTCTGGGACCCTATTTTCAGAGATGATGTCCTCCACCCGACTCTCAAAAAGCTGAAAGGGTCTTCAGTAGAGATGGATAGTCGAGCTGGGCTATCAGACGGTCACCTATGTAGCTGTAGTGTCATTTTTCCTATGGTCCAATGTGTAAATTAAACAAAAAAGTGCACGTTTGTTATGATGTCCAAGATGGGGACCAGGATGTGGACATAATAAGAAATTAGGGAACATGATAGGAGACATTTCTACAATACATATAATCATTCTTATCTATCTAATACGATGACAACAGCTCTCCATACCTGCAGTCCACCACAAGGACCACCCTCTCTAATCCCTGAAAAATGAAATCATCCTCAGTGACGAAGAGAGGGGGCTAAGTGCCCCCAATGGTCTCAGAGCATTGACTCTTCTAAGAGTCCTAAGAGTCCTGCTCACACTGATGGGGTGCAGCTGTGGGACCCTATTTTCAGAGATGATGTCCTCCACCCAACTCTCAAAAAGCTGAAAGGGTCTTCAGTAGAAATGGATAGTCGAGCTGGGCTATCAGACGGTCACCTCTGTAGCTGTAGTGTCATTTTTCCTATGGTCCAATGTGTAAATTAAACAAAAAAGTGCACGTTTGTTATGATGTCCAAGATGGGGACCAGGATGTGGACATAATAAAAAATTAGGGAACATGATAGGAGACATTTCTACAATACATATAATCATTCTTATCTATCTAATATGATGATAACAGCTCTCCATATCTGCAGTCCACCACAAGGACCACCCTCTCTAATCCCTGAAAAATGAAATCATCCTCAGTGATGAAGAGAGGGGGCTAAGTGCCCCCAATGGTCTCAGAGCATTGACTCTTCTAAGAGTCCTAAGAGTCCTGCTCACACTGATGGGGTGCAGCTGTGGGACCCTATTTTCAGAGATGATGTCCTCCACCCAACTCTCAAAAAGCTGAAAGGGTCTTCAGTAGAGATGGATAGTCGAGCTGGGCTATCAGACAGTCACCTCTGTAGCTGTAGTGTCATTTTTCCTATGGTCCAATGTGTAAATTAAACAAAAAAGTGCACGTTTGTTATGATGTCCAAGATGGGGACCAGGATGTGGACATAATAAAAAATTAGGGAACATGATAGGAGACATTTCTACAATACATATAATCATTCTTATCTATCTAATACGATGACAACAGCTCTCCATACCTGCAGTCCACCACAAGGACCACCCTCTCTAATCCCTGAAAAATGAAATCATCCTCAGTGACGAAGAGAGGGGGCCAAGCGCCCCCCATGGTACCAGAGCATTGACTCTTCTAAGAGTCCTAAGAGTCCTGCTCACACTGATGGGGTGAAGCTGTGGGACCCTATTTTCAGAGATGATGTCCTCCACCCGACTCTCAAAAAGCTGAAAGGGTCTTCAGTAGAGATGGATAGTCGAGCTGGGCTATCAGACGGTCACCTCTGTAGCTGTAGTGTCATTTTTCCTATGGTCCAATGTGTAAATTAAACAAAAAAGTGCACGTTTGTTATGATGTCCAAGATGGGGACCAGGATGTGGACATAATAAAAAATTAGGGAACATGATAGGAGACATTTCTACAATACATATAATCATTCTTATCTATCTAATACGATGACAACAGCTCTCCATACCTGCAGTCCACCACAAGGACCACCCTCTCTAATCCCTGAAAAATGAAATCATCCTCAGTGACGAAGAGAGGGGGCTAAGCGCCCCCATGGTCTCAGAGCATTAACTCTTCTAAGAGTCCTAAGAGTCCTGCTCACACTGATGGGGTGCAGCTGTGGGACCCTATTTTCAGAGATGATGTCCTCCACCCAACTCTCAAAAAGCTGAAAGGGTCTTCAGTAGAGATGGATAGTCGAGCTGGGCTATCAGACGGTCACCTCTGTAGCTGTAGTGTCATTTTTCCTATGGTCCAATGTGTAAATTAAACAAAAAAGTGCACGTTTGTTATGATGTCCAAGATGGGGACCAGGATGTGGACATAATAAAAAATTAGGGAACATGATAGGAGACATTTCTACAATACATATAATCATTCTTATCTATCTAATACGATGACAACAGCTCTCCATACCTGCAGTCCACCACAAGGACCACCCTCTCTAATCCCTGAAAAATGAAATCATCCTCAGTGACGAAGAGAGGGGGCCAAGCGCCCCCCATGGTACCAGAGCATTGACTCTTCTAAGAGTCCTAAGAGTCCTGCTCACACTGATGGGGTGAAGCTGTGGGACCCTATTTTCAGAGATGATGTCCTCCACCCAACTCTCAAAAAGCTGAAAGGGTCTTCAGTAGAGATGGATAGTCGAGCTGGGCTATCAGACGGTCACCTCTGTAGCTGTAGTGTCATTTTTCCTATGGTCCAATGTGTAAATTAAACAAAAAAGTGCACGTTTGTTATGATGTCCAAGATGGGGACCAGGATGTGGACATAATAAGAAATTAGGGAACATGATAGGAGACATTTCTACAATACATATAATCATTCTTATCTATCTAATACGATCACAACAGCTCTCCATACCTGCAGTCCACCACAAGGACCACTCTCTCTAATCCCTGAAAAATTAAATCATCCTCAGTGACGAAGAGAGGGGGCTAAGCGCCCCCATGGTCTCAGAGCATTGACTCTTCTAAGAGTCCTAAGATTCCTGCTCACACTGATGGGGTGCAGCTGTGGGACCCTATTTTCAGAGATGATGTCCTCCACCCAACTCTCAAAAAGCTGAAAGGGTCTTCAGTAGAGATGGATAGTCGAGCTGGGCTATCAGACGGTCACCTCTGTAGCTGTAGTGTCATTTTTCCTATGGTCCAATGTGTAAATTAAACAAAAAAGTGCACGTTTGTTATGATTTCCAAGATGGGGACCAGGATGTGGACATAATAAAAAAATAGGGAACATGATAGGAGACATTTCTACAATACATATAATCATCCTTATCTATCTAATACGATGACAACAGCTCTCCATACCTGCAGTCCACCACAAGGACCACCCTCTCTATTACCTGAAAAGTGAAATCATCCTCAGTGACGAAGAGAGGGGGCTAAGCGCCCCCCATGGTCTCAGAGCATTGACTCTTCTAAGAGTCCTAAGAGTCCTGCTCACACTGATAGGGTGCAGCTGTGGGACCCTATTTTCAGAGATGATGTTCTCTACCCAACTCTCAAAAAGCTGAAAGGGTCTTCAGTAGAGATGGATAGTCGAGCTGGGCTATCAGACGGTCACCTCTGTAGCTGTAGTGTCATTTTTCCTATGGTCCAATGTGTAAATTAAACAAAAAAGTGCACGTTTGTTATGATGTCCAAGATGGGGACCAGGATGTGGACATAATAAAAAATTAGGGAACATGATAGGAGACATTTCTACAATACATATAATCATTCTTATCTATTTAATACGATGACAACAGCTCTCCATACCTGCAGTCCACCACAAGGACCACCCTCTCTAATCCCTGAAAAATGAAATCATCCTCAGTGACGAAGAGTGGGGGCTAAGCGCCCCCCATGGTCTCAGAGCATTGACTCTTCTAAGAGTCCTAAGAGTCCTGCTCACACTGATGGGGTGCAGCTGTGGGACCCTATTTTCAGAGATGATGTCCTCCACCCAACTCTCAAAAAGCTGAAAGGGTCTTCAGTAGAGATGGATAGTCGAGCTGGGCTATCAGACGGTCACCTCTGTAGCTGTAGTGTCATTTTTCCTATGGTCCAATGTGTAAATTAAACAAAAAAGTGCACGTTTGTTATGATGTCCAAGATGGGGACCAGGATGTGGACATAATAAAAAATTAGGGAACATGATAGGAGACATTTCTACAATACATATAATCATTCTTATCTATCTAATACGATGACAACAGCTCTCCATACCTGCAGTCCACCACAAGGACCACCCTCTCTAATCCCTGAAAAATGAAATCATCCTCAGTGACGAAGAGAGGGGGCTAAGCGCCCCCATGGTCTCAGAGCATTAACTCTTCTAAGAGTCCTAAGAGTCCTGCTTACACTGATGGGTTGCAGCTGTGGGACCCTATTTTCAGAGATGATGTCCTCCACCCAACTCTCAAAAAGCTGAAAGGGTCTTCAGTAGAGATGGATAGTCGAGCTGGGCTATCAGACGGTCACCTCTGTAGCTGTAGTGTCATTTTTCCTATGGTCCAATGTGTAAATTAAACAAAAAAGTGCACGTTTGTTATGATGTCCAAGATGGGGACCAGGATGTGGACATAATAAAAAATTAGGGAACATGATAGGAGACATTTCTACAATACATATAATCATTCTTATCTATCTAATATGATGATAACAGCTCTCCATATCTGCAGTCCACCACAAGGACCACCCTCTCTAATCCCTGAAAAATGAAATCATCCTCAGTGATGAAGAGAGGGGGCTAAGTGCCCCCAATGGTCTCAGAGCATTGACTCTTCTAAGAGTCCTAAGAGTCCTGCTCACACTGATGGGGTGCAGCTGTGGGACCCTATTTTCAGAGATGATGTCCTCCACCCAACTCTCAAAAAGCTGAAAGGGTCTTCAGTAGAGATGGATAGTCGAGCTGGGCTATCAGACAGTCACCTCTGTAGCTGTAGTGTCATTTTTCCTATGGTCCAATGTGTAAATTAAACAAAAAAGTGCACGTTTGTTATGATGTTCAAGATGGGGACCAGGATGTGGACATAATAAAAAATTAGGGAACATGATAGGAGACATTTCTACAATACATATAATCATTCTTATCTATCTAATACGATCACAACAGCTCTCCATACCTGCAGTCCACCACAAGGACCACTCTCTCTAATCCCTGAAAAATGAAATCATCCTCAGTGACGAAGAGAGGGGGCTAAGCGCCCCCCATGGTCTCAGAGCATTGACTCTTCTAAGAGTCCTAAGATTCCTGCTCACACTGATGGGGTGCAGCTGTGGGACCCTATTTTCAGAGATGATGTCCTCCACCCAACTCTCAAAAAGCTGAAAGGGTCTTCAGTAGAGATGGATAGTCGAGCTGGGCTATCAGACGGTCACCTCTGTAGCTGTAGTGTCATTTTTCCTATGGTCCAATGTGTAAATTAAACAAAAAAGTGCACGTTTGTTATGATTTCCAAGATGGGGACCAGGATGTGGACATAATAAAAAAATAGGGAACATGATAGGAGACATTTCTACAATACATATAATCATTCTTATCTATCTAATACGATGACAACAGCTCTCCATACCTGCAGTCCACCACAAGGACCACCCTCTCTATTCCCTGAAAAGTGAAATCATCCTCAGTGACGAAGAGAGGGGGCTAAGCGCCCCCCATGGTCTCAGAGCATTGACTCTTCTAAGAGTCCTAAGAGTCCTGCTCACACTGATGGGGTGCAGCTGTGGGACCCTATTTTCAGAGATGATGTTCTCCACCCAACTCTCAAAAAGCTGAAAGGGTCTTCAGTAGAGATGGATAGTCGAGCTGGGCTATCAGACGGTCACCTCTGTAGCTGTAGTGTCATTTTTCCTATGGTCCAATGTGTAAATTAAACAAAAAAGTGCACGTTTGTTATGATGTCCAAGATGGGGACCAGGATGTGGACATAATAAAAAATTAGGGAACATGATAGGAGACATTTCTACAATACATATAATCATTCTTATCTATTTAATACGATGACAACAGCTCTCCATACCTGCAGTCCACCACAAGGACCACCCTCTCTAATCCCTGAAAAATGAAATCATCCTCAGTGACGAAGAGAGGGGGCTAAGCGCCCCCCATGGTCTCAGAGCATTGACTCTTCTAAGAGTCCTAAGAGTCCTGCTCACACTGATGGGGTGCAGCTGTGGGACCCTATTTTCAGAGATGATGTCCTCCACCCAACTCTCAAAAAGCTGAAAGGGTCTTCAGTAGAGATGGATAGTCGAGCTGGGCTATCAGACGGTCACCTCTGTAGCTGTAGTGTCATTTTTCCTATGGTCCAATGTGTAAATTAAACAAAAAAGTGCACGTTTGTTATGATGTCCAAGATGGGGACCAGGATGTGGACATAATAAAAAATTAGGGAACATGATAGGAGACATTTCTACAATACATATAATCATTCTTATCTATCTAATACGATGATAAAAGCTCTCCATATCTGCAGTCCACCACAAGGACCACCCTCTCTAATCCCTGAAAAATGAAATCATCCTCAGTGATGAAGAGAGGGGGCTAAGTGCCCCCAATGGTTTTAGAGCATTGACTCTTCTAAGAGTCCTAAGAGTCCTGCTCACACTGATGGGGTGCAGCTGTGGGACCCTATTTTCAGAGATGATGTCCTCTACCCAACTCTCAAAAAGCTGAAAGGGTCTTCAGTAGAGATGGATAGTCGAGCTGGGCTATCAGACGGTCACCTCTGTAGCTGTAGTGTCATTTTTCCTATGGTCCAATGTGTAAATTAAACAAAAAAGTGCACGTTTGTTATGATGTCCAAGATGGGGACCAGGATGTGGACATAATAAAAAATTAGGGAACATGATAGGAGACATTTCTACAATACATATAATCATTCTTATCTATCTAATACGATGACAACAGCTCTCCATACCTGCAGTCCACCACAAGGACCACCCTCTCTAATCCCTGAAAAATGAAATCATCCTCAGTGATGAAGAGAGGGGGCTAAGTGCCCCCAATGGTCTCAGAGCATTGACTCTTCTAAGAGTCCTAAGAGTCCTGCTCACACTGATGGGGTGCAGCTGTGGGACCCTATTTTCAGAGATGATGTCCTCCACCCAACTCTCAAAAAGCTGAAAGGGTCTTCAGTAGAGATGGATAGTCGAGCTGGGCTATCAGACGGTCACCTCTGTAGCTGTAGTGTCATTTTTCCTATGGTCCAATGTGTAAATTAAACAAAAAAGTGCACGTTTGTTATGATGTTCAAGATGGGGACCAGGATGTGGACATAATAAAAAATTAGGGAACATGATAGGAGACATTTCTACAATACATATAATCATTCTTATCTATCTAATACGATCACAACAGCTCTCCATACCTGCAGTCCACCACAAAGACCACTCTCTCTAATCCCTGAAAAATGAAATCATCCTCAGTGACGAAGAGAGGGGGCTAAGCGCCCCCCATGGTCTCAGAGCATTGACTCTTATAAGAGTCCTAAGATTCCTGCTCACACTGATGGGGTGCAGCTGTGGGACCCTATTTTCAGAGATGATGTCCTCCACCCAACTTTCAAAAAGCTGAAAGGGTCTTCAGTAGAGATGGATAGTCGAGCTGGGCTATCAGACGGTCACCTCTGTAGCTGTAGTGTCATTTTTCCTATGGTCCAATGTGTAAATTAAACAAAAAAGTGCACGTTTGTTATGATTTCCAAGATGGGGACCAGGATGTGGACATAATAAAAAAATAGAGAACATGATAGGAGACATTTCTACAATACATATAATCATTCTTATCTATCTAATACGATGACAACAGCTCTCCATACCTGCAGTCCACCACAAGGACCACCCTCTCTATTCCCTGAAAAGTGAAATCATCCTCAGTGACGAAGAGAGGGGGCTAAGCGCCCCCCATGGTCTCAGAGCATTGACTCTTCTAAGAGTCCTAAGAGTCCTGCTCACACTGATGGGGTGCAGCTGTGGGACCCTATTTTCAGAGATGATGTTCTCCACCCAACTCTCAAAAAGCTGAAAGGGTCTTCAGTAGAGATGGATAGTCGAGCTGGGCTATCAGACGGTCACCTCTGTAGCTGTAGTGTCATTTTTCCTATGGTCCAATGTGTAAATTAAACAAAAAAGTGCACGTTTGTTATGATGTCCAAGATGGGGACCAGGATGTGGACATAATAAAAAATTAGGGAACATGATAGGAGACATTTCTACAATACATATAATCATTCTTATCTATCTAATACGATGATAACAGCTCTCGATATCTGCAGTCCACCACAAGGACCACCCTCTCTAATCCCTGAAAAATGAAATCATCCTCAGTGATGAAGAGAGGGGGCTAAGTGCCCCCAATGGTCTCAGAGCATTGACTCTTCTAAGAGTCCTAAGAGTCCTGCTCACACTGATGGGGTGCAGCTGTGGGACCCTATTTTCAGAGATGATGTCCTCCACCCAACTCTCAAAAAGCTGAAAGGGTCTTCAGTAGAGATGGATAGTCGAGCTGGGCTATCAGACGGTCACCTCTGTAGCTGTAGTGTCATTTTTCCTATGGTCCAATGTGTAAATTAAACAAAAAAGTGCACGTTTGTTATGATGTCCAAGATGGGGACCAGGATGTGGACATAATAAAAAATTAGGGAACATGATAGGAGACATTTCTACAATACATATAATCATTCTTATCTATCTAATACGATGACAACAGCTCTCCATACCTGCAGTCCACCACAAGGACCACCCTCTCTAATCCCTGAAAAATGAAATCATCCTCAGTGACGAAGAGAGGGGGCTAAGCGCCCCCATGGTCTCAGAGCATTAACTCTTCTAAGAGTCCTAAGAGTCCTGCTCACACTGATGGGGTGCAGCTGTGGGACCCTATTTTCAGAGATGATGTCCTCCACCCAACTCTCAAAAAGCTGAAAGGGTCTTCAGTAGAGATGGATAGTCGAGCTGGGCTATCAGACGGTCACCTCTGTAGCTGTAGTGTCATTTTTCCTATGGTCCAATGTGTAAATTAAACAAAAAAGTGCACGTTTGTTATGATTTCCAAGATGGGGACCAGGATGTGGACATAATAAAAAAATAGAGAACATGATAGGAGACATTTCTACAATACATATAATCATTCTTATCTATCTAATACGATGACAACAGCTCTCCATACCTGCAGTCCACCACAAGGACCACCCTCTCTATTCCCTGAAAAGTGAAATCATCCTCAGTGACGAAGAGAGGGGGCTAAGCGCCCCCCATGGTCTCAGAGCATTGACTCTTCTAAGAGTCCTAAGAGTCCTGCTCACACTGATGGGGTGCAGCTGTGGGACCCTATTTTCAGAGATGATGTTCTCCACCCAACTGTCAAAAAGCTGAAAGGGTCTTCAGTAGAGATGGATAGTCGAGCTGGGCTATCAGACGGTCACCTCTGTAGCTGTAGTGTCATTTTTCCTATGGTCCAATGTGTAAATTAAACAAAAAAGTGCACGTTTGTTATGATGCTCAAGATGGGGACCAGGATGTGGACATAATAAAAAATTAGGGAACATGATAGGAGACATTTCTACAATACATATAATCATTCTTATCTATTTAATACGATGACAACAGCTCTCCATACCTGCAGTCCACCACAAGGACCACCCTTTCTAATCCCTGAAAAATGAAATCATCCTCAGTGACGAAGAGAGGGGGATAAGCGCCCCCCATGGTCTCAGAGCATTGACTCTTCTAAGAGTCCTAAGAGTCCTGCTCACACTGATGGGGTGCAGCTGTGGGACCCTATTTTCAGAGATGATGTCCTCCACCCAACTCTCAAAAAGCTGAAAGGGTCTTCAGTAGAGATGGATAGTCGAGCTGGGCTATCAGACGGTCACCTCTGTAGCTGTAGTGTCATTTTTCCTATGGTCCAATGTGTAAATTAAACAAAAAAGTGCACGTTTGTTATGATGTCCAAGATGGGGACCAGGATGTGGACATAATAAAAAATTAGGGAACATGATAGGAGACATTTCTACAATACATATAATCATTCTTATCTATCTAATACGATGATAACAGCTCTCGATATCTGCAGTCCACCACAAGGACCACCCTCTCTAATCCCTGAAAAATGAAATCATCCTCAGTGATGAAGAGAGGGGGCTAAGTGCCCCCAATGGTCTCAGAGCATTGACTCTTCTAAGAGTCCTAAGAGTCCTGCTCACACTGATGGGGTGCAGCTGTGGGACCCTATTTTCAGAGATGATGTCCTCCACCCAACTCTCAAAAAGCTGAAAGGGTCTTCAGTAGAGATGGATAGTCGAGCTGGGCTATCAGACGGTCACCTCTGTAGCTGTAGTGTCATTTTTCCTATGGTCCAATGTGTAAATTAAACAAAAAAGTGCACGTTTGTTATGATGTCCAAGATGGGGACCAGGATGTGGACATAATAAAAAATTAGGGAACATGATAGGAGACATTTCTACAATACATATAATCATTCTTATCTATCTAATACGATGACAACAGCTCTCCATACCTGCAGTCCACCACAAGGACCACCCTCTCTAATCCCTGAAAAATGAAATCATCCTCAGTGACGAAGAGAGGGGGCTAAGCGCCCCCATGGTCTCAGAGCATTAACTCTTCTAAGAGTCCTAAGAGTCCTGCTCACACTGATGGGGTGCAGCTGTGGGACCCTATTTTCAGAGATGATGTCCTCCACCCAACTCTCAAAAAGCTGAAAGGGTCTTCAGTAGAGATGGATAGTCGAGCTGGGCTATCAGACGGTCACCTCTGTAGCTGTAGTGTCATTTTTCCTATGGTCCAATGTGTAAATTAAACAAAAAAGTGCACGTTTGTTATGATGTCCAAGATGGGGACCAGGATGTGGACATAATAAAAAATTAGGGAACATGATAGGAGACATTTCTACAATACATATAATCATTCTTATCTATCTAATACGATGACAACAGCTCTCCATACCTGCAGTCCACCACAAGGACCAACCTCTCTAATCCCTGAAAAATGAAATCATCCTCAGGGACAAAGAGAGGGGGCTAAGCGCCCCCCATGGTTTTAGAGCATTGACTCTTCTAAGAGTCCTAAGAGTCCTGCTTACACTGATGGGGTGCAGCTGTGGGACCCTATTTTAAGAGATGATGTCCTCCACCCAACTCTCAAAAAGCTGAAAGGGTCTTCAGTAGAGATGGATAGTCGAGCTGGGCTATCAGACGGTCACCTCTGTAGCTGTAGTGTCATTTTTCCTATGGTCCAATGTGTAAATTAAACAAAAAAGTGCACGTTTGTTATGATGTCCAAGATGGGGACCAGGATGTGGACATAATAAAAAATTAGGGAACATGATAGGAGACATTTCTACAATACATATAATCATTCTTATCTATCTAATACGATGACAACAGCTCTCCATACCTGCAGTCCACCACAAGGACCACCCTCTCTAATCCCTGAAAAATGAAATCATCCTCAGTGACGAAGAGAGGGGGCTAAGGGCCCCCATGGTCTCAGAGCATTAACTCTTCTAAGAGTCCTAAGAGTCCTGCTCACACTGATGGGGTGCAGCTGTGGGACCCTATTTTCAGAGATGATGTCCTCCACCCAACTCTCAAAAAGCTGAAAGGGTCTTCAGTAGAGATGGATAGTCGAGCTGGGCTATCAGACGGTCACCTCTGTAGCTGTAGTGTCATTTTTCCTATGGTCCAATGTGTAAATTAAACAAAAAAGTGCACGTTTGTTATGATGTCCAAGATGGGGACCAGGATGTGGACATAATAAAAAATTAGGGAACATGATAGGAGACATTTCTACAATACATATAATCATTCTTATCTATCTAATACGATGACAACAGCTCTCCATACCTGCAGTCCACCACAAGGACCACCCTCTCTAATCCCTGAAAAATGAAATCATCCTCAGGGACGAAGAGAGGGGGCTAAGCGCCCCCCATGGTTTTAGAGCATTGACTCTTCTAAGAGTCCTAAGAGTCCTGCTTACACTGATGGGGTGCAGCTGTGGGACCCTATTTTAAGAGATGATGTCCTCCACCCAACTCTCAAAAAGCTGAAAGGGTCTTCAGTAGAGATGGATAGTCGAGCTGGGCTATCAGACGGTCACCTCTGTAGCTGTAGTGTCATTTATCCTATGGTCCAATGTGTAAATTAAACAAAAAAGTGCACGTTTGTTATGATGTCCAAGATGGGGACCAGGATGTGGACATAATAAAAAATTAGGGAACATGATAGGAGACATTTCTACAATACATATAATCATTCTTATCTATCTAATACGATCACAACAGCTCTCCATACCTGCAGTCCACCACAAGGACCACTCTCTCTAATCCCTGAAAAATGAAATCATCCTCAGTGATGAAGAGAGGGGGCAAAGCGCCCCCCATGGTCTCAAAACATTGACTCTTCTAAGAGTCCTAAGAGTCCTGCTCACACTGATGGGGTGCAGCTGTGGGACCCTATTTTCAGAGATGATGTCCTCCACCCAACTCTCAAAAAGCTGAAAGGGTCTTCAGTAGAGATGGATAGTCGAGCTGGGCTACCAGACGGTCACCTCTGTAGCTGTAGTGTCATTTTTCCTATGGTCCAATGTGTAAATTAAACAAAAAAGTGCACGTTTGTTATGATTTCCAAGATGGGGACCAGGATGTGGACATAATAAAAAAATAGGGAACATGATAGGAGACATTTCTACAATACATATAATCATTCTTATCTATCTAATACGATGACAACAGCTCTCCATACCTGCAGTCCACCACAAGGACCACCCTCTCTATTCCCTGAAAAGTGAAATCATCCTCAGTGACGAAGAGAGGGGGCTAAGCGCCCCCCATGGTTTTAGAGCATTGACTCTTCTAAGAGTCCTAAGAGTCCTGCTTACACTGATGGGGTGCAGCTGTGGGACCCTATTTTAAGAGATGATGTCCTCCACCCAACTCTCAAAAAGCTGAAAGGGTCTTCAGTAGAGATGGATAGTCGAGCTGGGCTATCAGACGGTCACCTCTGTAGCTGTAGTGTCATTTTTCCTATGGTCCAATGTGTAAATTAAACAAAAAAGTGCACGTTTGTTATGATGTCCAAGATGGGGACCAGGATGTGGACATAATAAAAAATTAGGGAACATGATAGGAGACATTTCTACAATACATATAATCATTCTTATCTATCTAATACGATGACAACAGCTCTCCATACCTGCAGTCCACCACAAGGACCACCCTCTCTAATCCCTGAAAAATGAAATCATCCTCAGTGACGAAGAGAGGGGGCTAAGGGCCCCCATGGTCTCAGAGCATTAACTCTTCTAAGAGTCCTAAGAGTCCTGCTCACACTGATGGGGTGCAGCTGTGGGACCCTATTTTCAGAGATGATGTCCTCCACCCAACTCTCAAAAAGCTGAAAGGGTCTTCAGTAGAGATGGATAGTCGAGCTGGGCTATCAGACGGTCACCTCTGTAGCTGTAGTGTCATTTTTCCTATGGTCCAATGTGTAAATTAAACAAAAAAGTGCACGTTTGTTATGATGTCCAAGATGGGGACCAGGATGTGGACATAATAAAAAATTAGGGAACATGATAGGAGACATTTCTACAATACATATAATCATTCTTATCTATCTAATACGATGACAACAGCTCTCCATACCTGCAGTCCACCACAAGGACCACCCTCTCTAATCCCTGAAAAATGAAATCATCCTCAGGGACGAAGAGAGGGGGCTAAGCGCCCCCCATGGTTTTAGAGCATTGACTCTTCTAAGAGTCCTAAGAGTCCTGCTTACACTGATGGGGTGCAGCTGTGGGACCCTATTTTAAGAGAAGATGTCCTCCACCCAACTCTCAAAAAGCTGAAAGGGTCTTCAGTAGAGATGGATAGTCGAGCTGGGCTATCAGACGGTCACCTCTGTAGCTGTAGTGTCATTTTTCCTATGGTCCAATGTGTAAATTAAACAAAAAAGTGCACGTTTGTTATGATGTCCAAGATGGGGACCAGGATGTGGACATAATAAAAAATTAGGGAACATGATAGGAGACATTTCTACAATACATATAATCATTCTTATCTATCTAATACGATCACAACAGCTCTCCATACCTGCAGTCCACCACAAGGACCACTCTCTCTAATCCCTGAAAAATGAAATCATCCTCAGTGATGAAGAGAGGGGGCTAAGCGCCCCCCATGGTCTCAAAACATTGACTCTTCTAAGAGTCCTAAGAGTCCTGCTCACACTGATGGGGTGCAGCTGTGGGACCCTATTTTCAGAGATGATGTCCTCCACCCAACTCTCAAAAAGCTGAAAGGGTCTTCAGTAGAGATGGATAGTCGAGCTGGGCTACCAGACGGTCACCTCTGTAGCTGTAGTGTCATTTTTCCTATGGTCCAATGTGTAAATTAAACAAAAAAGTGCACGTTTGTTATGATGTCCAAGATGGGGACCAGGATGTGGACATAATAAAAAATTAGGGAACATGATAGGAGACATTTCTACAATACATATAATCATTCTTATCTATCTAATACGATGATAACAGCTCTCGATATCTGCAGTCCACCACAAGGACCACCCTCTCTAATCCCTGAAAAATGAAATCATCCTCAGTGATGAAGAGAGGGGGCTAAGTGCCCCCAATGGTCTCAGAGCATTGACTCTTCTAAGAGTCCTAAGAGTCCTGCTCACACTGATGGGGTGCAGCTGTGGGACCCTATTTTCAGAGATGATGTCCTCCACCCAACTCTCAAAAAGCTGAAAGGGTCTTCAGTAGAGATGGATAGTCGAGCTGGGCTATCAGACGGTCACCTCTGTAGCTGTAGTGTCATTTTTCCTATGGTCCAATGTGTAAATTAAACAAAAAAGTGCACGTTTGTTATGATGTCCAAGATGGGGACCAGGATGTGGACATAATAAAAAATTAGGGAACATGATAGGAGACATTTCTACAATACATATAATCATTCTTATCTATCTAATACGATGACAACAGCTCTCCATACCTGCAGTCCACCACAAGGACCACCCTCTCTAATCCCTGAAAAATGAAATCATCCTCAGTGACGAAGAGAGGGGGCTAAGCGCCCCCATGGTCTCAGAGCATTAACTCTTCTAAGAGTCCTAAGAGTCCTGCTCACACTGATGGGGTGCAGCTGTGGGACCCTATTTTCAGAGATGATGTCCTCCACCCAACTCTCAAAAAGCTGAAAGGGTCTTCAGTAGAGATGGATAGTCGAGCTGGGCTATCAGACGGTCACCTCTGTAGCTGTAGTGTCATTTTTCCTATGGTCCAATGTGTAAATTAAACAAAAAAGTGCACGTTTGTTATGATGTCCAAGATGGGGACCAGGATGTGGACATAATAAAAAATTAGGGAACATGATAGGAGACATTTCTACAATACATATAATCATTCTTATCTATCTAATACGATGACAACAGCTCTCCATACCTGCAGTCCACCACAAGGACCAACCTCTCTAATCCCTGAAAAATGAAATCATCCTCAGGGACAAAGAGAGGGGGCTAAGCGCCCCCCATGGTTTTAGAGCATTGACTCTTCTAAGAGTCCTAAGAGTCCTGCTTACACTGATGGGGTGCAGCTGTGGGACCCTATTTTAAGAGATGATGTCCTCCACCCAACTCTCAAAAAGCTGAAAGGGTCTTCAGTAGAGATGGATAGTCGAGCTGGGCTATCAGACGGTCACCTCTGTAGCTGTAGTGTCATTTTTCCTATGGTCCAATGTGTAAATTAAACAAAAAAGTGCACGTTTGTTATGATGTCCAAGATGGGGACCAGGATGTGGACATAATAAAAAATTAGGGAACATGATAGGAGACATTTCTACAATACATATAATCATTCTTATCTATCTAATACGATGACAACAGCTCTCCATACCTGCAGTCCACCACAAGGACCACCCTCTCTAATCCCTGAAAAATGAAATCATCCTCAGTGACGAAGAGAGGGGGCTAAGGGCCCCCATGGTCTCAGAGCATTAACTCTTCTAAGAGTCCTAAGAGTCCTGCTCACACTGATGGGGTGCAGCTGTGGGACCCTATTTTCAGAGATGATGTCCTCCACCCAACTCTCAAAAAGCTGAAAGGGTCTTCAGTAGAGATGGATAGTCGAGCTGGGCTATCAGACGGTCACCTCTGTAGCTGTAGTGTCATTTTTCCTATGGTCCAATGTGTAAATTAAACAAAAAAGTGCACGTTTGTTATGATGTCCAAGATGGGGACCAGGATGTGGACATAATAAAAAATTAGGGAACATGATAGGAGACATTTCTACAATACATATAATCATTCTTATCTATCTAATACGATGACAACAGCTCTCCATACCTGCAGTCCACCACAAGGACCACCCTCTCTAATCCCTGAAAAATGAAATCATCCTCAGGGACGAAGAGAGGGGGCTAAGCGCCCCCCATGGTTTTAGAGCATTGACTCTTCTAAGAGTCCTAAGAGTCCTGCTTACACTGATGGGGTGCAGCTGTGGGACCCTATTTTAAGAGATGATGTCCTCCACCCAACTCTCAAAAAGCTGAAAGGGTCTTCAGTAGAGATGGATAGTCGAGCTGGGCTATCAGACGGTCACCTCTGTAGCTGTAGTGTCATTTATCCTATGGTCCAATGTGTAAATTAAACAAAAAAGTGCACGTTTGTTATGATGTCCAAGATGGGGACCAGGATGTGGACATAATAAAAAATTAGGGAACATGATAGGAGACATTTCTACAATACATATAATCATTCTTATCTATCTAATACGATCACAACAGCTCTCCATACCTGCAGTCCACCACAAGGACCACTCTCTCTAATCCCTGAAAAATGAAATCATCCTCAGTGATGAAGAGAGGGGGCAAAGCGCCCCCCATGGTCTCAAAACATTGACTCTTCTAAGAGTCCTAAGAGTCCTGCTCACACTGATGGGGTGCAGCTGTGGGACCCTATTTTCAGAGATGATGTCCTCCACCCAACTCTCAAAAAGCTGAAAGGGTCTTCAGTAGAGATGGATAGTCGAGCTGGGCTACCAGACGGTCACCTCTGTAGCTGTAGTGTCATTTTTCCTATGGTCCAATGTGTAAATTAAACAAAAAAGTGCACGTTTGTTATGATTTCCAAGATGGGGACCAGGATGTGGACATAATAAAAAAATAGGGAACATGATAGGAGACATTTCTACAATACATATAATCATTCTTATCTATCTAATACGATGACAACAGCTCTCCATACCTGCAGTCCACCACAAGGACCACCCTCTCTATTCCCTGAAAAGTGAAATCATCCTCAGTGACGAAGAGAGGGGGCTAAGCGCCCCCCATGGTTTTAGAGCATTGACTCTTCTAAGAGTCCTAAGAGTCCTGCTTACACTGATGGGGTGCAGCTGTGGGACCCTATTTTAAGAGATGATGTCCTCCACCCAACTCTCAAAAAGCTGAAAGGGTCTTCAGTAGAGATGGATAGTCGAGCTGGGCTATCAGACGGTCACCTCTGTAGCTGTAGTGTCATTTTTCCTATGGTCCAATGTGTAAATTAAACAAAAAAGTGCACGTTTGTTATGATGTCCAAGATGGGGACCAGGATGTGGACATAATAAAAAATTAGGGAACATGATAGGAGACATTTCTACAATACATATAATCATTCTTATCTATCTAATACGATGACAACAGCTCTCCATACCTGCAGTCCACCACAAGGACCACCCTCTCTAATCCCTGAAAAATGAAATCATCCTCAGTGACGAAGAGAGGGGGCTAAGGGCCCCCATGGTCTCAGAGCATTAACTCTTCTAAGAGTCCTAAGAGTCCTGCTCACACTGATGGGGTGCAGCTGTGGGACCCTATTTTCAGAGATGATGTCCTCCACCCAACTCTCAAAAAGCTGAAAGGGTCTTCAGTAGAGATGGATAGTCGAGCTGGGCTATCAGACGGTCACCTCTGTAGCTGTAGTGTCATTTTTCCTATGGTCCAATGTGTAAATTAAACAAAAAAGTGCACGTTTGTTATGATGTCCAAGATGGGGACCAGGATGTGGACATAATAAAAAATTAGGGAACATGATAGGAGACATTTCTACAATACATATAATCATTCTTATCTATCTAATACGATGACAACAGCTCTCCATACCTGCAGTCCACCACAAGGACCACCCTCTCTAATCCCTGAAAAATGAAATCATCCTCAGGGACAAAGAGAGGGGGCTAAGCGCCCCCCATGGTTTTAGAGCATTGACTCTTCTAAGAGTCCTAAGAGTCCTGCTTACACTGATGGGGTGCAGCTGTGGGACCCTATTTTAAGAGAAGATGTCCTCCACCCAACTCTCAAAAAGCTGAAAGGGTCTTCAGTAGAGATGGATAGTCGAGCTGGGCTATCAGACGGTCACCTCTGTAGCTGTAGTGTCATTTTTCCTATGGTCCAATGTGTAAATTAAACAAAAAAGTGCACGTTTGTTATGATGTCCAAGATGGGGACCAGGATGTGGACATAATAAAAAATTAGGGAACATGATAGGAGACATTTCTACAATACATATAATCATTCTTATCTATCTAATACGATCACAACAGCTCTCCATACCTGCAGTCCACCACAAGGACCACTCTCTCTAATCCCTGAAAAATGAAATCATCCTCAGTGATGAAGAGAGGGGGCTAAGCGCCCCCCATGGTCTCAAAACATTGACTCTTCTAAGAGTCCTAAGAGTCCTGCTCACACTGATGGGGTGCAGCTGTGGGACCCTATTTTCAGAGATGATGTCCTCCACCCAACTCTCAAAAAGCTGAAAGGGTCTTCAGTAGAGATGGATAGTCGAGCTGGGCTACCAGACGGTCACCTCTGTAGCTGTAGTGTCATTTTTCCTATGGTCCAATGTGTAAATTAAACAAAAAAGTGCACGTTTGTTATGATTTCCAAGATGGGGACCAGGATGTGGACATAATAAAAAAATAGGGAACATGATAGGAGACATTTCTACAATACATATAATCATTCTTATCTATCTAATACGATGACAACAGCTCTCCATACCTGCAGTCCACCACAAGGACCACCCTCTCTATTCCCTGAAAAGTGAAATCATCCTCAGTGACGAAGAGAGGGGGCTAAGCGCCCCCCATGGTCTCAAAACATTGACTCTTCTAAGAGTCCTAAGAGTCCTGCTCACACTGATGGGGTGCAGCTGTGGGACCCTATTTTCAGAGATGATGTCCTCCACCCAACTCTCAAAAAGCTGAAAGGGTCTTCAGTAGAGATGGATAGTCGAGCTGGGCTATCAGACGGTCACCTCTGTAGCTGTAGTGTCATTTTTCCTATGGTCCAATGTGTAAATTAAACAAAAAAGTGCACGTTTGTTATGATGTCCAAGATGGGGACCAGGATGTGGACATAATAAAAAATTAGGGAACATGATAGGAGACATTTCTACAATACATATAATCATTCTTATCTATCTAATACGATGACAACAGCTCTCCATACCTGCAGTCCACCACAAGGACCACCCTCTCTAATCCCTGAAAAATGAAATCATCCTCAGTGACGAAGAGAGGGGGCTAAGCGCCCCCATGGTCTCAGAGCATTAACTCTTCTAAGAGTCCTAAGAGTCCTGCTCACACTGATGGGGTGCAGCTGTGGGACCCTATTTTCAGAGATGATGTCCTCCACCCAACTCTCAAAAAGCTGAAAGGGTCTTCAGTAGAGATGGATAGTCGAGCTGGGCTATCAGACGGTCACCTCTGTAGCTGTAGTGTCATTTTTCCTATGGTCCAATGTGTAAATTAAACAAAAAAGTGCACGTTTGTTATGATGTCCAAGATGGGGACCAGGATGTGGACATAATAAAAAATTAGGGAACATGATAGGAGACATTTCTACAATACATATAATCATTCTTATCTATCTAATACGATGACAACAGCTCTCCATACCTGCAGTCCACCACAAGGACCACCCTCTCTAATCCCTGAAAAATGAAATCATCCTCAGGGACGAAGAGAGGGGGCTAAGCGCCCCCCATGGTTTTAGAGCATTGACTCTTCTAAGAGTCCTAAGAGTCCTGCTTACACTGATGGGGTGCAGCTGTGGGACCCTATTTTAAGAGATGATGTCCTCCACCCAACTCTCAAAAAGCTGAAAGGGTCTTCAGTAGAGATGGATAGTCGAGCTGGGCTATCAGACGGTCACCTCTGTAGCTGTAGTGTCATTTTTCCTATGGTCCAATGTGTAAATTAAACAAAAAAGTGCACGTTTGTTATGATGTCCAAGATGGGGACCAGGATGTGGACATAATAAAAAATTAGGGAACATGATAGGAGACATTTCTACAATACATATAATCATTCTTATCTATCTAATACGATGACAACAGCTCTCCATACCTGCAGTCCACCACAAGGACCACCCTCTCTAATCCCTGAAAAATGAAATCATCCTCAGTGACGAAGAGAGGGGGCTAAGCGCCCCCATGGTCTCAGAGCATTAACTCTTCTAAGAGTCCTAAGAGTCCTGCTCACACTGATGGGGTGCAGCTGTGGGACCCTATTTTCAGAGATGATGTCCTCCACCCAACTCTCAAAAAGCTGAAAGGGTCTTCAGTAGAGATGGATAGTCGAGCTGGGCTATCAGACGGTCACCTCTGTAGCTGTAGTGTCATTTTTCCTATGGTCCAATGTGTAAATTAAACAAAAAAGTGCACGTTTGTTATGATGTCCAAGATGGGGACCAGGATGTGGACATAATAAAAAATTAGGGAACATGATAGGAGACATTTCTACAATACATATAATCATTCTTATCTATCTAATACGATCACAACAGCTCTCCATACCTGCAGTCCACCACAAGGACCACTCTCTCTAATCCCTGAAAAATGAAATCATCCTCAGTGACGAAGAGAGGGAGCTAAGCGCCCCCCATGGTCTCAAAACATTGACTCTTCTAAGAGTCCTAAGAGTCCTGCTCACACTGATGGGGTGCAGCTGTGGGACCCTATTTTCAGAGATGATGTCCTCCACCCAACTCTCAAAAAGCTGAAAGGGTCTTCAGTAGAGATGGATAGTCGAGCTGGGCTATCAGACGGTCACCTCTGTAGCTGTAGTGTCATTTTTCCTATGGTCCAATGTGTAAATTAAACAAAAAAGTGCACGTTTGTTATGATGTCCAAGATGGGGACCAGGATGTGGACATAATAAAAAATTAGGGAACATGATAGGAGACATTTCTACAATACATATAATCATTCTTATCTATCTAATACGATGACAACAGCTCTCCATACCTGCAGTCCACCACAAGGACCACCCTCTCTAATCCCTGAAAAATGAAATCATCCTCAGGGACGAAGAGAGGGGGCTAAGCGCCCCCCATGGTTTTAGAGCATTGACTCTTCTAAGAGTCCTAAGAGTCCTGCTTACACTGATGGGGTGCAGCTGTGGGACCCTATTTTAAGAGATGATGTCCTCCACCCAACTCTCAAAAAGCTGAAAGGGTCTTCAGTAGAGATGGATAGTCGAGCTGGGCTATCAGACGGTCACCTCTGTAGCTGTAGTGTCATTTTTCCTATGGTCCAATGTGTAAATTAAACAAAAAAGTGCACGTTTGTTATGATGTCCAAGATGGGGACCAGGATGTGGACATAATAAAAAATTAGGGAACATGATAGGAGACATTTCTACAATACATATAATCATTCTTATCTATCTAATACGATGACAACAGCTCTCCATACCTGCAGTCCACCACAAGGACCACCCTCTCTAATCCCTGAAAAATGAAATCATCCTCAGTGACGAAGAGAGGGGGCTAAGCGCCCCCATGGTCTCAGAGCATTAACTCTTCTAAGAGTCCTAAGAGTCCTGCTCACACTGATGGGGTGCAGCTGTGGGACCCTATTTTCAGAGATGATGTCCTCCACCCAACTCTCAAAAAGCTGAAAGGGTCTTCAGTAGAGATGGATAGTCGAGCTGGGCTATCAGACGGTCACCTCTGTAGCTGTAGTGTCATTTTTCCTATGGTCCAATGTGTAAATTAAACAAAAAAGTGCACGTTTGTTATGATGTCCAAGATGGGGACCAGGATGTGGACATAATAAAAAATTAGGGAACATGATAGGAGACATTTCTACAATACATATAATCATTCTTATCTATCTAATACGATCACAACAGCTCTCCATACCTGCAGTCCACCACAAGGACCACTCTCTCTAATCCCTGAAAAATGAAATCATCCTCAGTGACGAAGAGAGGGAGCTAAGCGCCCCCCATGGTCTCAAAACATTGACTCTTCTAAGAGTCCTAAGAGTCCTGCTCACACTGATGGGGTGCAGCTGTGGGACCCTATTTTCAGAGATGATGTCCTCCACCCAACTCTCAAAAAGCTGAAAGGGTCTTCAGTAGAGATGGATAGTCGAGCTGGGCTACCAGACGGTCACCTCTGTAGCTGTAGTGTCATTTTTCCTATGGTCCAATGTGTAAATTAAACAAAAAAGTGCACGTTTGTTATGATTTCCAAGATGGGGACCAGGATGTGGACATAATAAAAAAATAGGGAACATGATAGGAGACATTTCTACAATACATATAATCATTCTTATCTATCTAATACGATGACAACAGCTCTCCATACCTGCAGTCCACCACAAGGACCACCCTCTCTATTCCCTGAAAAGTGAAATCATCCTCAGTGACGAAGAGAGGGGGCTAAGCGCCCCCCATGGTCTCAAAACATTGACTCTTCTAAGAGTCCTAAGAGTCCTGCTCACACTGATGGGGTGCAGCTGTGGGACCCTATTTTCAGAGATGATGTTCTCCACCCAACTCTCAAAAAGCTGAAAGGGTCTTCAGTAGAGATGGATAGTCGAGCTGGGCTATCAGACGGTCACCTCTGTAGCTGTAGTGTCATTTTTCCTATGGTCCAATGTGTAAATTAAACAAAAAAGTGCACGTTTGTTATGATGTCCAAGATGGGGACCAGGATGTGGACATAATAAAAAATTAGGGAACATGATAGGAGACATTTCTACAATACATATAATCATTCTTATCTATTTAATACGATGACAACAGCTCTCCATACCTGCAGTCCACCACAAGGACCACCCTCTCTAATCCCTGAAAAATGAAATCATCCTCAGTGACGAAGAGAGGGGGCTAAGCGCCCCCCATGGTCTGAGAGCATTGACTCTTCTAAGAGTCCTAAGAGTCCTGCTCACACTGATGGGGTGCAGCTGTGGGACCCTATTTTCAGAGATGATGTCCTCCACCCAACTCTCAAAAAGCTGAAAGGGTCTTCAGTAGAGATGGATTGTCGAGCTGGGCTATCAGACGGTCACCTCTGTAGCTGTAGTGTCATTTTTCCTATGGTCCAATGTGTAAATTAAACAAAAAAGTGCACGTTTGTTATGATGTCCAAGATGGGGACCAGGATGTGGACATAATAAAAAATTAGGGAACATGATAGGAGACATTTCTACATTACATATAATCATTCTTATCTATCTAATACGATGATAACAGCTCTCCATACCTGCAGTCCACCACAAGGACCACCCTCTCTAATCCCTGAAAAATGAAATCATCCTCAGTGACGAAGAGAGGGGGCTAAGTGCCCCCAATGGTCTCAGAGCATTGACTCTTCTAAGAGTCCTAAGAGTCCTGCTCACACTGATGGGGTGCAGCTGTGGGACCCTATTTTCAGAGATGATGTCCTCCACCCAACTCTCAAAAAGCTGAAAGGGTCTTCAGTAGAGATGGATAGTCGAGCTGGGCTATCAGACGGTCACCTCTGTAGCTGTAGTGTCATTTTTCCTATGGTCCAATGTGTAAATTAAACAAAAAAGTGCACGTTTGTTATGATGTCCAAGATGGGGACCAGGATGTGGACATAATAAAAAATTAGGGAACATGATAGGAGACATTTCTACAATACATATAATCATTCTTATCTATCTAATACGATGACAACAGCTCTCCATACCTGCAGTCCACCACAAGGACCACCCTCTCTAATCCCTGAAAAATGAAATCATCCTCAGTGACGAAGAGAGGGGGCTAAGCGCCCCCATGGTCTCAGAGCATTAACTCTTCTAAGAATCCTAAGAGTCCTGCTCACACTGATGGGGTGCAGCTGTGGGACCCTATTTTCAGAGATGATGTCCTCCACCCAACTCTCAAAAAGCTGAAAGGGTCTTCAGTAGAGATGGATAGTCGAGCTGGGCTATCAGACGGTCACCTCTGTAGCTGTAGTCATTTTTCCTATGGTCCAATGTGTAAATTAAACAAAAAAGTGCACGTTTGTTATGATGTCCAAGATGGGGACCAGGATGTGGACATAATAAAAAATTAGGGAACATGATAGGAGACATTTCTACAATACATATAATCATTCTTATCTATCTAATACGATCACAACAGCTCTCCATACCTGCAGTCCACCACAAGGACCACCCTCTCTATTCCCTGAAAAGTGAAATCATCCTCAGTGACGAAGAGAGGGGGCTAAGCGCCCCCCATGGTCTCAAAACATTGACTCTTCTAAGAGTCCTAAGAGTCCTGCTCACACTGATGGGGTGCAGCTGTGGGACCCTATTTTCAGAGATGATGTTCTCCACCCAACTCTCAAAAAGCTGAAAGGGTCTTCAGTAGAGATGGATAGTCGAGCTGGGCTATCAGACGGTCACCTCTGTAGCTGTAGTGTCATTTTTCCTATGGTCCAATGTGTAAATTAAACAAAAAAGTGCACGTTTGTTATGATGTCCAAGATGGGGACCAGGATGTGGACATAATAAAAAATTAGGGAACATGATAGGAGACATTTCTACAATACATATAATCATTCTTATCTATTTAATACGATGACAACAGCTCTCCATACCTGCAGTTCACCACAAGGACCACCCTCTCTAATCCCTGAAAAATGAAATCATCCTCAGTGACGAAGAGAGGGGGCTAAGCGCCCCCCATGGTCTCAGAGCATTGACTCTTCTAAGAGTCCTAAGA
The DNA here is from genome assembly GCF_048569485.1 of Anomaloglossus baeobatrachus. Taxonomy (NCBI): domain Eukaryota; kingdom Metazoa; phylum Chordata; class Amphibia; order Anura; family Aromobatidae; genus Anomaloglossus; species Anomaloglossus baeobatrachus. Next base: position 101,954 of record NW_027444261.1, read on the forward strand.
GTCCTGCTCACACTGATGGGGTGCAGCTGTGGGACCCTATTTTCAGAGATGATGTCCTCCACCCAACTCTCAAAAAGCTGAAAGGGTCTTCAGTAGAGATGGATTGTCGAGCTGGGCTATCAGACGGTCACCTCTGTAGCTGTAGTGTCATTTTTCCTATGGTCCAATGTGTAAATTAAACAAAAAAGTGCACGTTTGTTATGATGTCCAAGATGGGGACCAGGATGTGGACATAATAAAAAATTAGGGAACATGATAGGAGACATTTCTACAATACATATAATCATTCTTATCTATCTAATACGATGATAACAGCTCTCCATACCTGCAGTCCACCACAAGGACCACCCTCCCTAATCCCTGAAAAATGAAATCATCCTCAGTGACGAAGAGAGGGGGCTAAGTGCCCCCAATGGTCTCAGAGCATTGACTCTTCTAAGAGTCCTAAGAGTCCTGCTCACACTGATGGGGTGCAGCTGTGGGACCCTATTTTCAGAGATGATGTCCTCCACCCAACTCTCAAAAAGCTGAAAGGGTCTTCAGTAGAGATGGATAGTCGAGCTGGGCTATCAGACGGTCACCTCTGTAGCTGTAGTGTCATTTTTCCTATGGTCCAATGTGTAAATTAAACAAAAAAGTGCACGTTTGTTATGATGTCCAAGATGGGGACCAGGATGTGGACATAATAAAAAATTAGGGAACATGATAGGAGACATTTCTACAATACATATAATCATTCTTATCTATCTAATACGATGACAACAGCTCTCCATACCTGCAGTCCACCACAAGGACCACCCTCTCTAATCCCTGAAAAATGAAATCATCCTCAGTGACGAAGAGAGGGGGCTAAGCGCCCCCATGGTCTCAGAGCATTAACTCTTCTAAGAGTCCTAAGAGTCCTGCTCACACTGATGGGGTGCAGCTGTGGGACCCTATTTTCAGAGATGATGTCCTCCACCCAACTCTCAAAAAGCTGAAAGGGTCTTCAGTAGAGATGGATAGTCGAGCTGGGCTACCAGACGGTCACCTCTGTAGCTGTAGTGTCATTTTTCCTATGGTCCAATGTGTAAATTAAACAAAAAAGTGCACGTTTGTTATGATTTCCAAGATGGGGACCAGGATGTGGACATAATAAAAAAATAGGGAACATGATAGGAGACATTTCTACAATACATATAATCATTCTTATCTATCTAATACGATGACAACAGCTCTCCATACCTGCAGTCCACCACAAGGACCACCCTCTCTATTCCCTGAAAAGTGAAATCATCCTCAGTGACGAAGAGAGGGGGCTAAGCGCCCCCCATGGTCTCAAAACATTGACTCTTCTAAGAGTCCTAAGAGTCCTGCTCACACTGATGGGGTGCAGCTGTGGGACCCTATTTTCAGAGATGATGTTCTCCACCCAACTCTCAAAAAGCTCAAAGGGTCTTCAGTAGAGATGGATAGTCGAGCTGTGCTATCAGACGGTCACCTCTGTAGCTGTAGTGTCATTTTTCCTATGGTCCAATGTGTAAATTAAACAAAAAAGTGCACGTTTGTTATGATGTCCAAGATGGGGACCAGGATGTGGACATAATAAAAAATTAGGGAACATGATAGGAGACATTTCTACAATACATATAATCATTCTTATCTATTTAATACGATGACAGCAGCTCTCCATACCTGCAGTCCACCACAAGGACCACCCTCTCTAATCCCTGAAAAATGAAATCATCCTCAGTGACGAAGAGAGGGGGCTAAGCGCCCCCCATGGTCTCAGAGCATTGACTCTTCTAAGAGTCCTAAGAGTCCTGCTCACACTGATGGGGTGCAGCTGTGGGACCCTATTTTCAGAGATGATGTCCTCCACCCAACTCTCAAAAAGCTGAAAGGGTCTTCAGTAGAGATGGATTGTCGAGCTGGGCTATCAGACGGTCACCTCTGTAGCTGTAGTGTCATTTTTCCTATGGTCCAATGTGTAAATTAAACAAAAAAGTGCACGTTTGTTATGATGTCCAAGATGGGGACCAGGATGTGGACATAATAAAAAATTAGGGAACATGATAGGAGACATTTCTACAATACATATAATCATTCTTATCTATCTAATACGATGATAACAGCTCTCCATACCTGCAGTCCACCACAAGGACCACCCTCCCTAATCCCTGAAAAATGAAATCATCCTCAGTGACGAAGAGAGGGGGCTAAGTGCCCCCAATGGTCTCAGAGCATTGACTCTTCTAAGAGTCCTAAGAGACCTGCTCACACTGATGGGGTGCAGCTGTGGGACCCTATTTTCAGAGATGATGTCCTCCACCCAACTCTCAAAAAGCTGAAAGGGTCTTCAGTAGAGATGGATAGTCGAGCTGGGCTATCAGACGGTCACCTCTGTAGCTGTAGTGTCATTTTTCCTATGGTCCAATGTGTAAATTAAACAAAAAAGTGCACGTATGTTATGATGTCCAAGATGGGGACCAGGATGTGGACATAATAAAAAATTAGGGAACATGATAGGAGACATTTCTACAATACATATAATCATTCTTATCTATCTAATACGATGACAACAGCTCTCCATACCTGCAGTCCACCACAAGGACCACCCTCTCTAATCCCTGAAAAATGAAATCATCCTCAGTGACGAAGAGAGGGGGCTAAGCGCCCCCATGGTCTCAGAGCATTAACTCTTCTAAGAGTCCTAAGAGTCCTGCTCACACTGATGGGGTGCAGCTGTGGGACCCTATTTTCAGAGATGATGTCCTCCACCCAACTCTCAAAAAGCTGAAAGGGTCTTCAGTAGAGATGGATAGTCGAGCTGGGCTATCAGACGGTCACCTCTGTAGCTGTAGTGTCATTTTTCCTATGGTCCAATGTGTAAATTAAACAAAAAAGTGCACGTTTGTTATGATGTCCAAGATGGGGACCAGGATGTGGACATAATAAAAAATTAGGGAACATGATAGGAGACATTTCTACAATACATATAATCATTCTTATCTATCTAATACGATGACAACAGCTCTACATACCTGCAGTCCACCACAAGGACCACCCTCTCTAATCCCTGAAAAATGAAATCATCCTCAGTGACGAAGAGAGGGGGCCAAGCGCCCCCCATGGTACCAGAGCATTGACTCTTCTAAGAGTCCTAAGAGTCCTGCTCACACTGATGGGGTGAAGCTGTGGGACCCTATTTTCAGAGATGATGTCCTCCACCCAACTCTCAAAAAGCTGAAAGGGTCTTCAGTAGAGATGGATAGTCGAGCTGGGCTATCAGACGGTCACCTCTGTAGCTGTAGTGTCATTTTTCCTATGGTCCAATGTGTAAATTAAACAAAAAAGTGCACGTTTGTTATGATGTCCAAGATGGGGACCAGGATGTGGACATAATAAAAAATTAGGGAACATGATAGGAGACATTTCTACAATACATATAATCATTCTTATCTATCTAATACGATGATAACAGCTCTCCATACCTGCAGTCCACCACAAGGACCACCCTCTCTAAACCCTGAAAAATGAAATCATCCTCAGTGACGAAGAGAGGGGGCTCAGTGCCCCCAATGGTCTCAGAGCATTGACTCTTCTAAGAGTCTTAAGAGTCCTGCTCACACTGATGGGGTGCAGCTGTGGGACCCTATTTTCAGAGATGATGTCCTCCACCCAACTCTCAAAATGCTGAAAGGGTCTTCAGTAGAGATGGATAGTCGAGCTGGGCTATCAGACGGTCACCTCTGTAGCTGTAGTGTCATTTTTCCTATGGTCCAATGTGTAAATTAAACAAAAAAGTGCACGTTTGTTATGATGTCCAAGATGGGGACCAGGATGTGGACATAATAAAAAATTAGGGAACATGATAGGAGACATTTCTACAATACATATAATCATTCTTATCTATCTAATACGATGACAACAGCTCTCCATACCTGCAGTCCACCACAAGGACCACCCTCTCTAATCCCTGAAAAATGAAATCATCCTCAGTGACGAAGAGAGGGGGCCAAGCGCCCCCCATGGTACCAGAGCATTGACTCTTCTAAGAGTCCTAAGAGTCCTGCTCACACTGATGGGGTGAAGCTGTGGGACCCTATTTTCAGAGATGATGTCCTCCACCCAACTCTCAAAAAGCTGAAAGGGTCTTCAGTAGAGGATGGATAGTCGAGCTGGGCTATCAGACGGTCACCTCTGTAGCTGTAGTGTCATTTTTCCTATGGTCCAATGTGTAAATTAAACAAAAAAGTGCACGTTTGTTATGATGTTCAAGATGGGGACCAGGATGTGGACATAATAAAAAATTAGGGAACATGATAGGAGACATTTCTACAATACATATAATCATTCTTATCTATCTAATACGATCACAACAGCTCTCCATACCTGCAGTCCACCACAAGGACCACTCTCTCTAATCCCTGAAAAATGAAATCATCCTCAGTGACGAAGAGAGGGGGCTAAGCGCCCCCCATGGTCTCAGAGCATTGACTCTTCTAAGAGTCCTAAGATTCCTGCTCACACTGATGGGGTGCAGCTGTGGGACCCTATTTTCAGAGATGATGTCCTCCACCCAACTCTCAAAAAGCTGAAAGGGTCTTCAGTAGAGATGGATAGTCGAGCTGGGCTATCAGACGGTCACCTCTGTAGCTGTAGTGTCATTTTTCCTATTGTCCAATTTGTAAATTAAACAAAAAAGTGCACGTTTGTTATGATTTCCAAGATGGGAACCAGGATGTGGACATAATAAAAAAATAGGGAACATGATAGGAGACATTTCTAGAATACATATAATCATTCTTATCTATCTAATATGATGACAACAGCTCTCCATACCTGCAGTCCACCACAAGGACCACCCTCTCTATTCCCTGAAAAGTGAAATCATCCTCAGTGACGAGGAGAGGGGGCTAAGCGCCCCCCATGGTCTCAGAGCATTGACTCTTCTAAGAGTCCTAAGAGTCCTGCTCACACTGATGGGGTGCAGCTGTGGGACCCTATTTTCAGAGATGATGTTCTCCACCCAACTCTCAAAAAGCTGAAAGGGTCTTCAGTAGAGATGGATAGTCGAGCTGGGCTATCAGACGGTCACCTCTGTAGCTGTAGTGTCATTTTTCCTATGGTCCAATGTGTAAATTAAACAAAAAAGTGCACGTTTGTTATGATGTCAAAGATGGGGACCAGGATGTGGACATAATAAAAAATTAGGGAACATGATAGGAGACATTTCTACAATACATATAATCATTCTTATCTATTTAATACGATGACAACAGCTCTCCATACCTGCAGTCCACCACAAGGACCACCCTCTCTAATCCCTGAAAAATGAAATCATCCTCAGTGACGAAGAGAGGGGGCTAAGCGCCCCCCATGGTCTCAGAGCATTGACTCTTCTAAGAGTCCTAAGAGTCCTGCTCACACTGATGGGGTGCAGCTGTGGGACCCTATTTTCAGAGATGATGTCCTCCACCCAACTCTCAAAAAGCTGAAAGGGTCTTCAGTAGAGATGGATAGTCGAGCTGGGCTATCAGACGGTCACCTCTGTAGCTGTAGTGTCATTTTTCCTATGGTCCAATGTGTAAATTAAACAAAAAAGTGCACGTTTGTTATGATGTCCAAGATGGGGACCAGGATGTGGACATAATAAAAAATTAGGGAACATGATAGGAGACATTTCTACAATACATATAATCATTCTTATCTATCTAATACGATGACAACAGCTCTCCATACCTGCAGTCCACCACAAGGACCACCCTCTCTAATCCCTGAAAAATGAAATCATCCTCAGTGACGAAGAGAGGGGGCTAAGCGCCCCCCATGGTTTTAGAGCATTGACTCTTCTAAGAGTCCTAAGAGTCCTGCTTACACTGATGGGGTGCAGCTGTGGGACCCTATTTTAAGAGATGATGTCCTCCACCCAACTCTCAAAAAGCTGAAAGGGTCTTCAGTAGAGATGGATAGTCGAGCTGGGCTATCAGACGGTCACCTCTGTAGCTGTAGTGTCATTTTTCCTATGGTCCAATGTGTAAATTAAACAAAAAAGTGCACGTTTGTTATGATGTCCAAGATGGGGACCAGGATGTGGACATAATAAAAAATTAGGGAACATGATAGGAGACATTTCTACAATACATATAATCATTCTTATCTATCTAATACGATGACAACAGCTCTCCATACCTGCAGTCCACCACAAGGACCACCCTCTCTAATCCCTGAAAAATGAAATCATCCTCAGTGACGAAGAGAGGGGGCCAAGCGCCCCCCATGGTACCAGAGCATTGACTCTTCTAAGAGTCCTAAGAGTCCTGCTCACACTGATGGGGTGAAGCTGTGGGACCCTATTTTCAGAGATGATGTCCTCCACCCAACTCTCAAAAAGCTGAAAGGGTCTTCAGTAGAGATGGATAGTCGAGCTGGGCTATCAGACGGTCACCTCTGTAGCTGTAGTGTCATTTTTCCTATGGTCCAATGTGTAAATTAAACAAAAAAGTGCACGTTTGTTATGATGTCCAAGATGGGGACCAGGATGTGGACATAATAAGAAATTAGGGAACATGATAGGAGACATTTCTACAATACATATAATCATTCTTATCTATCTAATACGATGACAACAGCTCTCCATACCTGCAGTCCACCACAAGGACCACCCTCTCTAATCCCTGAAAAATGAAATCATCCTCAGGGACGAAGAGAGGGGGCTAAGCGCCCCCCATGGTTTTAGAGCATTGACTCTTCTAAGAGTCCTAAGAGTCCTGCTTACACTGATGGGGTGCAGCTGTGGGACCCTATTTTCAGAGATGATGTCCTCCACCCAACTCTCAAAAAGCTGAAAGGGTCTTCAGTAGAGATGGATAGTCGAGCTGGGCTATCAGACGGTCACCTCTGTAGCTGTAGTGTCATTTTTCCTATGGTCCAATGTGTAAATTAAACAAAAAAGTGCACGTTTGTTATGATGTTCAAGATGGGGACCAGGATGTGGACATAATAAAAAATTAGGGAACATGATAGGAGACATTTCTACAATACATATAATCATTCTTATCTATCTAATACGATGACAACAGCTCTCCATACCTGCAGTCCACCACAAGGACCACCCTCTCTATTCCCTGAAAAGTGAAATCATCCTCAGTGACGAAGAGAGGGGGCTAAGCGCCCCCCATGGTCTCAGAGCATTGACTCTTCTAAGAGTCCTAAGAGTCCTGCTCACAGTGATGGGGTGCAGCTGTGGGACCCTATTTTCAGAGATGATGTTCTCCACCCAACTCTCAAAAAGCTGAAAGGGTCTTCAGTAGAGATGGATAGTCGAGCTGGGCTATCAGACGGTCACCTCTGTAGCTGTAGTGTCATTTTTCCTATGGTCCAATGTGTAAATTAAACAAAAAAGTGCACGTTTGTTATGATGTCCAAGATGGGGACCAGGATGTGGACATAATAAAAAATTAGGGAACATGATAGGAGACATTTCTACAATACATATAATCATTCTTATCTATCTAATACGATGATAACAGCTCTCCATATCTGCAGTCCACCACAAGGACCACCCTCTCTAATCCCTGAAAAATGAAATCATCCTCAGTGATGAAGAGAGGGGGCTAAGTGCCCCCAATGGTCTCAGAGCATTGACTCTTCTAAGAGTCCTAAGAGTCCTGCTCACACTGATGGGGTGCAGCTGTGGGACCCTATTTTCAGAGATGATGTCCTCCACCCAACTCTCAAAAAGCTGAAAGGGTCTTCAGTAGAGATGGATAGTCGAGCTGGGCTATCAGACGGTCACCTCTGTAGCTGTAGTGTCATTTTTCCTATGGTCCAATGTGTAAATTAAACAAAAAAGTGCACGTTTGTTATGATGTCCAAGATGGGGACCAGGATGTGGACATAATAAAAAATTAGGGAACATGATAGGAGACATTTCTACAATACATATAATCATTCTTATCTATCTAATACGATGACAACAGCTCTCCATACCTGCAGTCCACCACAAGGACCACCCTCTCTAATCCCTGAAAAATGAAATCATCCTCAGTGACGAAGAGAGGGGGCCAAGCGCCCCCCATGGTACCAGAGCATTGACTCTTCTAAGAGTCCTAAGAGTCCTGCTCACACTGATGGGGTGAAGCTGTGGGACCCTATTTTCAGAGATGATGTCCTCCACCCAACTCTCAAAAAGCTGAAAGGGTCTTCAGTAGAGATGGATAGTCGAGCTGGGCTATCAGACGGTCACCTCTGTAGCTGTAGTGTCATTTTTCCTATGGTCCAATGTGTAAATTAAACAAAAAAGTGCACGTTTGTTATGATGTCCAAGATGGGGACCAGGATGTGGACATAATAAAAAATTAGGGAACATGATAGGAGACATTTCTACAATACATATAATCATTCTTATCTATCTAATACGATGACAACAGCTCTCCATACCTGCAGTCCACCACAAGGACCACCCTCTCTAATCCCTGAAAAATGAAATCATCCTCAGTGACGAAGAGAGGGGGCCAAGCGCCCCCCATGGTACCAGAGCATTGACTCTTCTAAGAGTCCTTAGAGTCCTGCTCACACTGATGGGGTGAAGCTGTGGGACCCTATTTTCAGAGATGATGTCCTCCACCCAACTCTCAAAAAGCTGAAAGGGTCTTCAGTAGAGATGGATAGTCGAGCTGGGCTATCAGACGGTCACCTCTGTAGCTGTAGTGTCATTTTTCCTATGGTCCAATGTGTAAATTAAACAAAAATGTGCACGTTTGTTATGATGTCCAAGATGGGGACCAGGATGTGGACATAATAAGAAATTAGGGAACATGATAGGAGACATTTCTACAATACATATAATCATTCTTATCTATCTAATACGATGACAACAGCTCTCCATACCTGCAGTCCACCACAAGGACCACCCTCTCTAATCCCTGAAAAATGAAATCATCCTCAGGGACGAAGAGAGGGGGCTAAGCGCCCCCCATGGTTTTAGAGCATTGACTCTTCTAAGAGTCCTAAGAGTCCTGCTTACACTGATGGGGTGCAGCTGTGGGACCCTATTTTCAGAGATGATGTCCTCCACCCAACTCTCAAAAAGCTGAAAGGGTCTTCAGTAGAGATGGATAGTCGAGCTGGGCTATCAGACGGTCACCTCTGTAGCTGTAGTGTCATTTTTCCTATGGTCCAATGTGTAAATTAAACAAAAAAGTGCACGTTTGTTATGATGTCCAAGATGGGGACCAGGATGTGGACATAATAAAAAATTAGGGAACATGATAGGAGACATTTCTACAATACATATAATCATTCTTATCTATCTAATACGATCACAACAGCTCTCCATACCTGCAGTCCACCACAAGGACCACTCTCTCTAATCCCTGAAAAATGAAATCATCCTCAGTGACGAAGAGAGGGGGCTAAGCGCCCCCCATGGTCTCAGAGCATTGACTCTTCTAAGAGTCCTAAGATTCCTGCTTACACTGATGGGGTGCAGCTGTGGGACCCTATTTTCAGAGATGATGTCCTCCACCCAACTCTCAAAAAGCTGAAAGGGTCTTCAGTAGAGATGGATAGTCGAGCTGGGCTATCAGACGGTCACCTCTGTAGCTGTAGTGTCATTTTTCCTATGGTCCAATGTGTAAATTAAACAAAAAAGTGCACGTTTGTTATGATGTCCAAGATGGGGACCAGGATGTGGACATAATAAAAAATTAGGGAACATGATAGGAGACATTTCTACAATACATATAATCATTCTTATCTATCTAATACGATCACAACAGCTCTCCATACCTGCAGTCCACCACAAGGACCACTCTCTCTAATCCCTGAAAAATGAAATCATCCTCAGTGACGAAGAGAGGGGGCTAAGCGCCCCCCATGGTCTCAGAGCATTGACTCTTCTAAGAGTCCTAAGATTCCTGCTCACACTGATGGGGTGCAGCTGTGGGACCCTATTTTCAGAGATGATGTCCTCCACCCAACTCTCAAAAAGCTGAAAGGGTCTTCAGTAGAGATGGATAGTCGAGCTGGGCTATCAGACGGTCACCTCTGTAGCTGTAGTGTCATTTTTCCTATGGTCCAATGTGTAAATTAAACAAAAAAGTGCACGTTTGTTATGATGTCCAAGATGGGGACCAGGATGTGGACATAATAAAAAAATAGGGAACATGATAGGAGACATTTCTACAATACATATAATCATTCTTATAGTTTCATAGTTCATAGTTTTTAAGGTTGAAGGGAGACTCTAAGTCCATCTAGTTCAACCTGTAGCCTAACATGTTGATCCAGAGGAAGGCAAAAAAACCCCAATGTGGCAAACAAGTTCCAATGGGGAAAAAATTTCCTTCCTGACTCCACATCCGGCAATCAGACTAGTTCCCTGGATCAATACCCTGTCATAAAATCTAATATACATAACTGGTAATATTACATTTTTCAAGAAAGGCGTCCAGGCTCTGCTTAAATGTTAGTAGTGAATCACTCATTACAACATCATGTGGCAGAGAGTTCCATAGTCTCACTGCTCGTACAGTAAAGAATCCTCGTCTGTGATTATGATTAAACCTTCTTTCCTCAAGACGTAGTGGATGCCCCCGTGTTCCAGTCGCAGGCCTTGGTGTAAAAAGATCTTTGGAAAGGTCTCTGTACTGTCCCCTCATATATTTATACATTGTGATTAGATCCCCCCTAAGCCTTCGTTTTTCCAAACTAAATAACCCCAAGTTTAATAACCTGTCTTGGTATTGCAGCCCACCCATTCCTCTAATAATCTTGGTGGCTCTTCTCTGCACCCTCTCTAGTTCAGCTATGTCCTTCTTATATATCGGTGACCAGAATTGTACACAGTATTCTAAGTGTGGTCGCACTAGTGACTTGTACAGAGGTAGAACTATATTTTTTTCATGAACACTTATACCTCTTTTAATACATCCCATTATTTTATTAGCCCTGGCAGCAGCTGCCTGACACTGTCCACTAAAGTGAAGTTTACCATCCACCAATACACCCAAGTCTTTTTCTGTGTCTGTTTTACCCAGTGTTCTACGATTAAGTACATAATCATAAATGTTATTTCCTCTACCCAAGTGCATGACCTTACATTTATCTACATTAAACTTCAATTGCCACTTCTCAGCCCAATCCTCCAATTTACATAAATCTCCCTGTAATATAAAATTATCCTCCTCTGTATTGATTACCCTGCAGAGTTTAGTATCATCTGCAAATATTGAAATTCTACTCCGCATGCCCCCAACAAGGTCATTTATAAATATGTTGAAAAGAAGTGGGCCCAATACTGACCCCTGTGGTACCCCACTATGAACTGAGACCCAGTCCGAGTACGTACCATTAATAACCACCCTTTGTTTCCTATCACTTAGCCAGTTTTTAACCCAGTTACACATATTTTCCCCTATCCCCATTATTCTCATTTTATGTACCAACCTTTTGTGTGGCACCGTATCAAAAGCTTTTGAAAAGTCCATATACACAACATCCACTGCATTTCCCTGGTCCAGACTTGAACTTACCTCTTCATAGAAGCTGATCAAATTAGTTTGACAGGATCGATCCCTCATAAACCCATGTTGATACTCTGTCATAAGGTTATTTTTCTTGAGATACTCCAATATAGCATCTCTCAAGAAACCCTCAAGGATTTTACCAACCGTAGAGGTTAAACTTACCGGCCTATAATTTCCCGGCTCAGTTTTTGTCCCCTTTTTGAATATTGGCACCACATTTGCTATGCGCCAGTCCTGCGGTACCGACCCTGTTATTAAGGAATCTGAGAAGATTAAAAATAATGGTCTATCTATCACAGAACTCAATTCCTGTAGTACTCTGGGGTGTATGCCATCCGGGCCCGGAGATTTGTCAACCTTAGTGATTTCGAGGCGGCGGCGTACTTCCTGCTGGGTTAAGCAGGTAATATTCAAGTGTGAATTTATGGTATCACTGGTCATATCATCTGCCATGGCATTTTCTTGTATAAAAACCGTAGAAAAAAAGTCATTCAGCAGGTTGGCTTTACCCTCATCCCCTTCCACCATTTCACCAAGACTATTTTTAAGGGGGCCAACACTATCGCTTTTCAGTTTTTTACTGTTTATGTAGTTAAAGAATATTTTAGGATTATTTTTACTTTCTCTCGCAATGAGTCTCTCTGTCTCAAACTTAGCTAACTTAATTTGCTTTTTACATATTTTATTTAATTTTCTATAATTATATAATGCCTCATCACTACCTACCCTCTTTAATTCTTTTAAGGCTTTCTGTTTTTCTTTTATTGCTTCCCTTACAGCTCTATTTAGCCATAGGGGTTTCCTCCTATTTCTAGCATGTTTGTTCCCATAGGGTATATTTTCTGCACAAGCCCTATTCAGGATGCTCATAAAAGTCTCCCATTTGCTTTGTGTACTTTTATTACTTAGTACATCATCCCAGTTTATTGCACTAAGATCATCTCTCAACCGTTTAAAATTTGCTTTCCTGAAGTTTAGTGTCCTTGTAGCACCTCTACTAGACATCTTACTAAAGAATACATGAAAACTTATTATTTTGTGATCACTATTCCCCAAGTAACCCCCAACTTGTATATTTGATATGCGGTCTGGCCTATTGGTTAGTACAAGGTCTAGTAGTGCTCCCCCTCTTGTGGGGTCCTGTACCATTTGTGAAAGGTAATTATCTTTCATTGTTATCAAAAATCTATTTCCTTTGCTGGAACTGCAAGTTTCTGTTCCCCAATTTATATCAGGATAGTTAAAGTCCCCCATAATAATTACCTCTCCGAGACTCGCTGCTTTATCAATTTGCTTTATGAGGAGATTCTCTACCTCTTCCATAATATTCGGCGTCTTATAACACACCCCTATCAGTATTTTATTATTCATTCTCCCCCCCCTTATCTCCACCCATAGGGACTCTACATTCTCAGTACCCTCACATATGTTGTCACGCAGGATGGGTTTTAAGGATGATTTTACATATAGACACACACCTCCCCCTCGCTTATTTGTACGGTCATTCCTGAATAGGCTATAACCCTGTAAATTAACAGCCCAGTCATAGCTCTCATCCAGCCATGTCTCTGATATCCCCACTATATCATAATTTTCTTCCAACAATATTAATTCTAATTCCTCCACCTTATTTGTGAGGCTTCGGGCATTAGTGTACATGCACGTTACGTATGACTCTGTACCTGTATTCCTGCTTACTGTATTAACTGTCCTAACCCTTCCCCCCGTACCACCCCCAATTTCATTACTTGTGCCCTGGTCACTATCTGCACTACATTCCCCTTCTATAAAGTGAATACCCTCGCCCCCCATTCCTAGTTTAAACACTCCTCCAACCTTCTAGCCATTTTCTGCCCCAGCAGAGCTGCACCTTCCCCATTAAGATGCAGCCCATCCCTAGCATAGAATCTGTAGCCAACTGAAAAGTCGGCCCAATTCTCCAGGAACCCAAAACCCTCTTTCCTACACCAATTCCTGAGCCACCTGTTAACCTCCCTGATCTCCCTTTGCCTCTCTAGTGTGGCTCGTGGCACAGGTAGTATTTCCGAAAATACCACCTTTGAGGTCCATGCTTTAAGCTTACAACCTAATTCCCTGAAATCATCTTTAAGGACCTTCCACCTACCTCTAACTTTGTCATTTGTGCCAATGTGTACAATGACCGCTGGGTCCTCCCCAGCCCCTCCCAGTAATCTGTCAACCCGATCAGCGATGTGCCGAACTCGAGCGCCAGGAAGACAACACACTGTTCGGCGATCCCTGTCTTTGTGACAGATTGCCCTATCTGTCCCCCTAATAATTGAGTCCCCCACTACCAGTACCTGTCTTGCCTGCCCTGCACTCCTATTCCCCCCCTTACTGGAGCAGACACTCCTCTGGCGTTCAGAGGTCATGCCTTGCTGCAGCAATGCTACCCCTGTAATGACATCCCCCTCATCTGCCAAGTTTGCAAACCTATTGGGGTGTGTCAGTTCAGGACTAGCCTTCCTAGCACTTTTCCCTTTACCCCCCTTTCTAACTGTCACCCAGCTACCTACCTCACCGTCCTGCCGCTCCCTACTACGATCCTCCCCCACATCTGACCCAGCAAGCTGCTGCTCAGTGAGCAGCAAACTCCTTTCCATATTGCTAATGCATCTCAGAGTTGCCAGCTGCTCATTTAGATCCAGTATCTGGGCTTCCAAATGTGCAACTTGCTCACATCTCGAACAACAGTATGCACCCTCGAACGGCTTTTCAAGGACTGCATACATGAGACAAGATGTACACTGGATCGCATTAGCAATAGTGGAGCACATTTTCTAATGGGGATAGCACTAAACAAATGTTAAGTAATTAAACAACTAAATACAAACAATTCTACTCACACTTACTTTTGCTCACACTTTGCTCACTCACGCTCACAATGAAGAAGACAGGCTAAAACTCGCGCGCCGCTAGGCGCGCGGTTTTCAGAAGTCTTCCTTCCGGCTGTAACGGCCAAAACCCGGTTCTCCTTGAGCTCGCGGTGACTCTTCACTTATCCCAGAAGGCACTGGGAATATGCAAATTATCCTCGCAAGACTCCTTCCCTGGCTTTCAGAAGTCTTCCTTCCGGCTGTAACGGCCAAAACCCGGTTCTCCTTGAGCTCGCGGTGACTCTTCACTTATCCCAGAAGGCACTGGGAATATGCAAATTATCCTCGCAAGACTCCTTCCCTGGCTTTCAGAAGTCTTCCTTCCGGCTGTAACGGCCAAAACCCGGTTCTCCTTGAGCTCGCGGTGACTCTTCACTTATCCCAGAAGGCACTGGGAATATGCAAATTATCCTCGCAAGACTCCTTCCCTGGCTTTCAGAAGTCTTCCTTCCGGCTGTAACGGCCAAAACCCGGTTCTCCTTGAGCTCGCGGTGACTCTTCACTTATCCCAGAAGGCACTGGGAATATGCAAATTATCCTCGCAAGACTCCTTCCCTGGCTTTCAGAAGTCTTCCTTCCGGCTGTAACGGCCAAAACCCGGTTCTCCTTGAGCTCGCGGTGACTCTTCACTTATCCCAGAAGGCACTGGGAATATGCAAATTATCCTCGCAAGACTCCTTCCCTGGCTTTCAGAAGTCTTCCTTCCGGCTGTAACGGCCAAAACCCGGTTCTCCTTGAGCTCGCGGTGACTCTTCACTTATCCCAGAAGGCACTGGGAATATGCAAATTATCCTCGCAAGACTCCTTCCCTGGCTTTCAGAAGTCTTCCTTCCGGCTGTAACGGCCAAAACCCGGTTCTCCTTGAGCTCGCGGTGACTCTTCACTTATCCCAGAAGGCACTGGGAATATGCAAATTATCCTCGCAAGACTCCTTCCCTGGCTTTCAGAAGTCTTCCTTCCGGCTGTAACGGCCAAAACCCGGTTCTCCTTGAGCTCGCGGTGACTCTTCACTTATCCCAGAAGGCACTGGGAATATGCAAATTATCCTCGCAAGACTCCTTCCCTGGCTTTCAGAAGTCTTCCTTCCGGCTGTAACGGCCAAAACCCGGTTCTCCTTGAGCTCGCGGTGACTCTTCACTTATCCCAGAAGGCACTGGGAATATGCAAATTATCCTCGCAAGACTCCTTCCTAATACGATGACAACAGCTCTCCATACCTGCAGTCCACCACAAGGACCACCCTCTCTATTCCCTGAAAAGTGAAATCATCCTCAGTGACGAAGAGAGGGGGCTAAGCGCCCCCCATGGTCTCAGAGCATTGACTCTTCTAAGAGTCCTAAGAGTCCTGCTCACACTGATGGGGTGCAGCTGTGGGACCCTATTTTCAGAGATGATGTTCTCCACCCAACTCTCAAATAGCTGAAAGGGTCTTCAGTAGAGATGGATAGTCGAGCTGGGCTATCAGACGGTCACCTCTGTAGCTGTAGTGTCATTTTTCCTATGGTCCAATGTGTAAATTAAACAAAAAAGTGCACGTTTGTTATGATGTCCAAGATGGGGACCAGGATGTGGACATAATAAAAAATTAGGGAACATGATAGGAGACATTTCTACAATACATATAATCATTCTTATCTATTTAATACGATGACAACAGCTCTCCATACCTGCAGTCCACCACAAGGACCACCCTCTCTAATCCCTGAAAAATGAAATCATCCTCAGTGACGAAGAGAGGGGGCTAAGCGCCCCCCATGGTCTCAGAGCATTGACTCTTCTAAGAGTCCTAAGAGTCCTGCTCACACTGATGGGGTGCAGCTGTGGGACCCTATTTTCAGAGATGATGTCCTCCACCCAACTCTCAAAAAGCTGAAAGGGTCTTCAGTAGAGATGGATAGTCGAGCTGGGCTATCAGACGGTCACCTCTGTAGCTGTAGTGTCATTTTTCCTATGGTCCAATGTGTAAATTAAACAAAAAAGTGCACGTTTGTTATGATGTCCAAGATGGGGACCAGGATGTGGACATAATAAAAAATTAGGGAACATGATAGGAGACATTTCTACAATACATATAATCATTCTTATCTATCTAATACGATGACAACAGCTCTCCATACCGTATTTCATGGTCAATCCAGGTTTGTCAGTGATGGCACTGACATAATGTATGGCGTCTTTTTCGGGCGTTATCCTTTGCCTTTTCATTGTGAAAATCCAGTTGCCTATATCAAAGCAAATTCTACTACTTGTAAAGTATGCAGAAAATGAAATGTAGAACATATAACATCAACTGCTTAGGAACGCATCATAGGTTAGTACTTAAAAGGATATTGTCATGTTCTAGTCATAATGCAAGCTGGACATTTTTCATGTTACCCTGTCATCGCCGGCCTGTTCTAATGCTCACAAGCAAAGATATATGCTCAGCTGCTAAGGCTTCCCTCTGCCTTCTGAATGAAAATTGAATATGTCTGGCTCACTGTGTATATAGCAGGTGCTCAGAAAAAATAAGAGTCAATTCAAAAGAAATAGCTCTGGTACACTATAGTGATTAATAACGTAAGAAAAGAACTCTTGGAATGCTGAAAATTCTTTATTTGTGCAAAAGGATAATTCATCCAACGTTTCGACCTTGTTTTTAGGTCTTTATCAAGGATAAAGTTATCTAAGATCATAAAGGGTTACAAAACCATATAAACACGTAATTAGTACATAGTACAACATAACAGTACAATATATTGCTACTTGAGAGTACAATGGGTCAAATGACCATGAGGCACATACAAAAAAATTTTCCAAAGCCATAGTGAAAACATTTGTACTGAGGAAAGAAAATTTCCACATGACCTATCTGGAGAAACATTCTGGATCAAACAACCAAAAATAGTCAAGCAGGTAAATACACACCTATATGGATAACAGGATGATATGTGTTCAATTGTATAGCGTCATTGCCATTAAGGTACAAATGGAAAACTTGCAATCCTATATAGTGAAGGAAATGAACACATATCATATCAAAGAACACAGGAACATGGGTGTGAGAAAAACCTCAATGTTTATACTTTGTTCTTTATAATGGTGTGAACATGTATATGTCTCAGTACCTTATGCACTTGAGAATTCTAGTGAGTAGATGATGAAAGCCTATTCCAGAACTGGAATCGGTAAATAATTGTAGGTGGAATCTAAATGAAAAGATGGTACAAGTGTTATCATGACACGTGGGCTATAACACAATGGACCGTGTGACAAAGAAGAAAGGAGAGAAAGAAGAGGAAGAAAATGGAACTACCTGTAACATTACGTGATAGTCACTGGTAAGTATCACTTGACAATTCAGGTGAAAAAGGATTCCTTTATTAAAGGGTTCTCAGTCGCCTCAGGATCATGAAATACTAGGGTAAATGATATGAGAATGGGTAAGAAGCACCACTAAAGGAAATATGAAATGCAGGACATATATCTATAAACCCCTGAACTACATGATAGAAATAAAAAGAAGAAAAAAGAAAAAAAAGAAGAAAGAAGAACACATAGAATGCGGAAAGAGAATGGGTACAACTACCTGAGTTACTGCAGGGAGGCCCCTGGTTGGTATTGTGAGGGTTAGTGGAATTCCTTCACTGAAGGGTTCTCAGTTGCCTCAGGTTCGTGAAAAATGCTATAGACAAATAATGCCCGGAGAAAAGGGGTTCATATACAGCGAATAATGGTAATACAAGGTACATGTGTCACATGTTATAGTATATATATATATATTGTACTAAGCTCTACACCAGAAATAGAAAGTAGTCCCTCTGCCTTCTGTCTAGGTGCCCTGAGTTATGTCCTGTAAACTGTCACAGCGACCCAGACACACATGTGTAGTAGGGGAATATCCCTGCTGAGATGCCAGTGCTAGAGCACTCGTTTGCTGTGGAGTTGAACGCTATGTGAGCAGTTCTTACCTTCAATGAGCAGAAGTCTCTTTTTTCAGATTTCAATATCTCTGTGGGTATCTGGCAGAAATATGGAATACTCTTTACTGCTAAGACCCTGTACACCACTCCCACTAAAGGGGGCTTTACACGCTGCGACATCGCTAATGCGGAGTCGTTGGGGTCACGGAATTTGTGACGCACATCCGGCCGCATTAGCGATGTTGCTGCGTGTGACACCGATGAGCGATTTTGCATCGTTGCAAAAACGTGCAAAATCGCTCATCGGTGACATGGGTCTCCATTCTCGATTATCGTTACTGCAGCAGTAACGATGTAGTTCGTCGCTCCTGCGGCAGCACACATCACTCCGTGTGACACCGCAGAAACGAGGAACCTCTCCTTACCTGCCTCCCAGCCGCTATGAGGAAGGAAGGAGGTGGGCGGGATGTTCCGGCCACTCATCTCCGCCCCTCCGCTGCTATTGGGCGGTCGCTCAGTGACGTCGCTGTGACGCCGCACGGACCGCCCCCTTAGAAAGGAGGCGGTTCGCCGGTCACAGCGACGTCGCCGGGCAGGTAAGTATGTGTGACGGGTCTGGTCGGTGTTGTGCGGCATGGGCAGCGATTTACCCGTGTCGCGCAACAGATGGGGGCGGGTACCCACACTAGCGATATCGGGACCGATATCGCAGTGTGTAAAGTAGCCTTTAGTCACATGACCAAGACTGTATCTGTGTCCCTACAACACACTTGAGACAAATGTGTGTGTGAGCCTGCATTGTGGGGTATATATAATATATTATAGAGCTGGGAAGGATCATTCTAAGCAGTGAGCTGTTCCAGTATTTGTAGGAAAATACCCAGTAGAAGCATCAAACACAGCACCAATACCTCCCATCAGTATCCCACCACAGTGCCATGTAACCCATGCCCTACACTCCCATCTACACCAATACTATACAGGCACAAACTAGTATATCTGACTAAAAGCCCCCAAAATATGAAGAACGGCCTATAGTTGAGTGTGGATATAAAATCTATGTGAGCAGAGCTAGAATAGAAATCACTGATCGCATTGAAGTCATTCTGACCATAAATCACCATGATATCAAGGTGAGGAGTTGTGTGTTACTGCTGGGAGGAAAGGGTTAACAGTGGAATATTAAGGTGCATTTCTGTGTGCAGTGTTACTAGTCAATGTAACAATTCAGTATGAGCTGCTCTTGGTGCCGGGGGAGGGAGATGCTCTCCTGAGCAAGATAGATGGGGAATGAACATAATATCTATATAGTGTAAGGCAGGGGGTCTCAAACTCGGCTGGGTGTATGGGCCGCACAGAGGAAAAAAATAATTTGGGGGGCTGCATTCTTTGCAAGACAAAGTGACATTTTTATTGGTACCATATATGTATATATTTTTTTCACACACCTTTGGATGACTGATTTTCAACATTTTTCACTTGTTTATTATAACAAATGTGCACATTCTTTGGTTAAATCTAAAAAAAATAAATGTGATGTTAAAAAAAGTCATGCCTTATTTTGTTTTTTTTTACATTTTATCCCTTTCTTTTAACTAATAGTGTTACAATTATGACGCTAGCGTTTTGTGAAGGGAATGCTTTGCCTACTTCCGTGACTATGGCCTTCCGGAACTGCTGCATTTTGGCTGACCTCTCCGCCTCGGGAATAAGAGACATAAAGTTCTCCTTGTAGCGTGGGTCTAACAGTGTTACCAACCAGTAATGATTGTCGGCCAAGATGTTCTTAACGCGAGGGTCACGAGACAGGCAGCTTACCATAAAGTCATCCATGTGCGCCAGACTCTTAACAGCCATCACTTCAGTATCCAGACCAACACGATGACTGAACATGCTGTCCTCCTCCTTCTCCTCCTCCTCCTCATCTACCCTGTCCTCTGGCCAGCCACGCTGAACTGAGCATATGACTGGTATGCATGTCATATCCTCAATTTGGCCGGAGAGTTGCTCCATGTCTTCATCTTCCTCCTCGTCATAGTCCTCCACTGCACGTTGTGATGAGACGAGGCTGGGCTATGTGTTATCACCCACACCCACTACTGTTTCTTGCTCCAACTCATCGTGTTCCGCCTGCAATGCATCATGTTTGGTTTTGAGCAGAGACCATTTTAGAAAGCAGAGAAGCGGTATGGTGACGCTAATAATGGCGTCATCGCCGCTCACCATCTTGGTGGAGTCCTCAAAGTTTTGGAGGATGGTACATAGGTCGGACATCCATCTCCACTCCTCAGGTGTTATGTGTGGAGTTTGACCCATTTCCCGACGGCTTAGGTGATGCAGGTACTCAACAACTGCCCTCTTCTGCTCACATATCCTGATCAACATGTGCAGAGTTGAATTCCAACGCGTGGGGACATCACACACCAGTCTGTGAGCCGGAAGATGCAAATGACGCTGAAAGCCGGCAAGGCCGGCTGAAGCAGTAGGTGACTTTCGAAAATGTGCAGACAGGCGGCGAACTTTTACCAGCAGATGAGACAGCTCTGGGTATGACTTTAGAAACCGCTGAACCACGAGGTTGAGCACATGGGCCATGCATGGAACATGTGTCAGCTGGCCTCGCCTCAAAGCCGCCACTAGGTTCCGGCCATTGTCACACACAACCTTTCCTGGCTTTAGGTTCAGAGGTGTGAGCCAGTGATCTGCATGCTGTTTTAGAGCTGTCCACACCTCTTCTGCATTGTGGGATTTGTCACTTATGCAGATTAGCTGCAGCACAGCCTGTTGCCGCTTCGCCGAGGCAGTGCTGCAGTGCTTCCAGCTTGGGACTGGTGTGGAGGGTAAAGTGGATGAGGATGCGCAGGAGGAGGAGGAGGCTGAAGAGCATGACATTCCGGAGCTGTAGAGTGTGGGTGAAACCCTGACTGAGGTAGGGCCTGCAAACCTTGGTGTGGGAAGGACTTGTTCCGTTCCTCGCTCAAACTGGGTCCCAGCTGGGCTGGGCTGGGTAGGGCGTTGTGGGGGGTTTGTCTATCTCCGTTTGAGGTGAGTTTGTTTAAGTTAGCCTTTTCTTTGGCGTTTTTTGGAGCCCTGCGGGTTGGGGAGTTGGTATCGCCCAGTAAGGCGTTCCCCGGGGGCTTGGATTGGGGTGACATTGTCAGTGGAAAACGGAGTTGAATTTTGGATTAGGAAATCGAAAACTGATCAGAGAGGTGTGGGTAGACTAGTCCGTTTGGGGATGGTTGTGGCATCTGATATGTGCCCGTTCAAGTGTCTCGGGAATTTTCAACAGATCCGTCCGAAGGTGGATGGCCCCTTATTATGTCACTAGGATGGGACCTTTTTATCGAGATACCAATTTGTGAGTGTTTTTAGGGCATGTTTGAAGTCGTTGGGGTTAGATCCGAAGTCTTTCGGATTGGGGCAGCGACGGAGGCCTCTATATGCGGCCTACCGGAGGAGACAGTTAAGCAGATTGGTAGGTGGAAGTCGCAGCGCTTTAAGTCGTATGTACGTCCCCAGGTGGTTGTTGGCAATTGAGGGGAAAAGGGGGGGGGTATTAGGGTAGCAATGGGGGGGGGAGAGTGTGTGTTTTTTGTCAATTTGGTTTGGTGAGGCAATAAAATGGTGTCGTCTGTACATTTTGTATTGCAGAAGCACCCCCCCTTCCTTCCCTGGTCTGGATCCTTGGCCACTCTTATGTGTATTGGGGAGCCCGACGAGCGGACGCGAGATGGAACGGGAGACAGCTAGGTTTTGAGAAGGACCTGGCTCTCGTGCGATGGCTCGGTGTTCGGGGGTTAGGGTGGAACAGGGTGTTGCAGGAGGTGCATAGATACGCCCGGTTGGACAGACCTCCTGACATCTTAGTGTTGCATGCCGGGGGGAATGATTTGGGTGGGCGTCCTTTTCGAATCTTGATAAAGGACATCAAACATGATTTGTTACGGTTATGGGTGTCGTTTCCAGGTCTAACGATAGTCTGGTCGGAGATAGTAGCGAGAAAGAGTTGGCAGAAAGTGCGGTCAGTTGACAGGTTGAACAAGGCGCGGGCGAAGGTTAATAGGGCGATCTCGAAGTTTGTTAGTCGGAACGGGGGTATAGCAATACGGCATGTTGAGTTGGAAAGGACGGAAGAGGAATTTTGGTTGGCTGACGGGGTACACCTTAATGCGGTGGGAACTGACTTATGGGCTCTTGGCTTGCAGGGAGGTATTGAGAGGGCCCTTTGGTTGCGGGGGGTCTCAGGCACTTGAAGGGTTTCAAGGTGCCTTCGTTGTGGTGTTGTTTATTGGTGGGTCCTTGAAGTTGGTTTAAAATTGGTTCGGGGATTCATCCGGGTATGGATCCCCTCATTGGCAGAATTGATGGTCCCCTGGTGATTTTGGGGGGGAACCCCGACGGGGTATGTCGGGGCCCCTGGGGGTGTGGTTGGGGTTGACGGAGGATTAACCCTTACCATTTGGTGCTCCTGAGCCAGTGTGGGTAACGGCTGGGAGCAAGTTGAGGTTTTTTATTGCTCGGTTATGGGAATCACCAGGGTTTTGGTAGCTTCAAGGACCTTACCACATTGCAAATTTTATTGGTTATGTATTCTTGTTAATAAAATGGCTGCTATGGCCAAAATTATCCAAAGATAAATTTGTGTCTGTGTAATTACTTTTAAATAAGAAATGGGAATGGAGGTGTGGGGTATGAAAGGAAGACCGGAGTCAACAATTCCAGGGTCAAGCATGTTTATTTGCGTAAGCTTCGTTCCAGGGTAGAAAGGGTAAGAGTGCCTTTCAGAATTCGAAGTGGTCGGACTGTACGGACCACCAAGAACTGCAGGAGAGCTTGAACATCTTCCCATGGATTTGCGACATCCTCCCTCATCAGTTACGTAGGTAAGCAGGTTCTCAGCATTGCAGCCCATTTGTTGTCTTAAGTTAGTTAAGCGGGGTTAACTAACCTGTCAGTTCAGCCTCAGGTCTAAAGCAGAGGCCTGGACTCCACTCCTTACTCCTCACTCCACAACTCTCCTTAAAAACAACTGACTCCTTTTTCCTGCCCCGGGGTCTCCAGACCCCTAGGTGGGCGTTTCCTTCCGTCTGGTCCTGCCCACTGGTGTGCCTGTCTTTCCCTGGGGGAGGTGACTAGGATTTTCTGGTTGGCTTTGTGTGACTTAGGTGAGGGAAGTTGTTATGCGGGGGCCTATGTGTGACTACCTGCAGTGTCAGGGCGTCACATATGTATGTGTGTATGTCTGCTAAAGGAATCCGCACCGTCATATTTACAAACACAAAATTTTGCAGACACCTCATGTGACTCAGGGAACGTCGTAGACTATGTTTTAACAGGAATATTTAACCCCGCGCTTTACAGTTACTCTCCAAAAAACCTGCCTCCATTAAACTGAATGGAGGTGGGAGCTGCAAGTTATTAATAGCAGCTGTGATTGGTTGCTATAAGAACAAAGGACATTCATAGTATAAGAAGCTTATGTGTGAGATAATATGATGTCAGTGGGGAGACAGATAGAGAGAGACAGACACAGACTGAGAGACAAACAGACAGAGACAGATAGGCATAGACAGACAGGGAAAGAGACAGAGACAAACAGACAGAGGCAGACAGGGAAAGAGACAGACAGAGATAGACAGGGAAAAAAGGCAGACAGACAGAGACAGAGAAAGAGACAGAGGCAGATAGGGAAACAGACAGAGACAAACATACAGAGACAGGCAGGAGAAAAGGCAGACCGACAGGGAAAGAGACAGACAGGGGAAGAGACAGACAGAGAGAGACAGACAGATAGAGACAGACAAAGAAATACAGAGATAGACAGGGAAAGAGACAAACGGGGAATGAGTCAGACAGAGAGAGACAAAGAGAGACAGGCAGAGAGAGACAGGGAAAGAGACAGACAGGGGAAGAGAAAGACAGAGACAGACAAAGAAATACAGAGACAGACAGGGGAAGAGACAGACAGGGGAAGAGACAGACAGGGGAAGAGACAGACAGACAGGGAAAGAGACAGACCTGGAAAAGAGACAGACCTGGAAAAGAGACAGGCCTGGAAAAGAGACAGACAGACATAGAAACAGACAGCCACAAAGAGAGAGAGAGACAGACAGACACAGAGAGACAGACAGAGATAGAGAGACAGACAGACATGGATAGAGATAGAGACACACAGAGACAGACAGATGACAGAGACTGGGAGAGAGACAGACAGAAGCATAAATCCCTAACTAAAACTTAACATTTAATGATAGTTTTAAAAGGTAAAAAAACACAAATCATGTAAATAGAATGACTCTCTTCTGTGCATAGAGTCAACATTTTGTGTTTGTAAATATGACGGTGCGGATTCCTTTAGCAGACATACACACATACATATGTGACGCCCTGACACTGCAGGTAGTCACACATAGGCCCCCGCATAACAACTTCCCTCACCTAAGTCACACAAAGCCAACCAGAAAACCCTAGTCACCTCCCCCAGGGAAAGACAGGCACACCAGTGGGCAGGACCAGACGGAAGGAACCGCCCACCTAGGGGTCTGGAGACCCCGGGGCAGGAAAAAGGAGTCAGTTGTTTTTAAGGAGAGTTGTGGAGTGAGGAGTAAGGAGTGGAGTCCAGGCCTCTGCTTTAGACCTGAGGCTGAACTGACAGGTTAGTTAACCCCGCTTAACTAACTTAAGATAACAAATGGGCTGCAATGCTGAGAACCTGCTTACCTACGTAACTGATGAGGGAGGATGTCGCAAATCCATGGGAAGATGTTCAAGCTCTCCTGCAGTTCTTGGTGGCCCGTACAGTCCGACCACTTCGAATTCTGAAAGGCACTCTTACCCTTTCTACCCTGGAACGAAGCTTAGGCAAATAAACATGCTTGACCCTGGAATTGTTGACTCCGGTCTTCCTTTCATACCCCACACCTCCATTCCCATTTCTTATTTAAAAGTAATTACACAGACACAAATTTATCTTTGGATAATTTTGGCCATAGCAGCCATTTTATTAACAAGAATACATAACCAATAAAATTTGCAATGTGGTAAGGTCCTTGAAGCTACCAAAACCCTGGTGATTCCCATAACCGAGCAATAAAAAACCTCAACTTGCTCCCAGCCGTTACCCACACTGGCTCAGGAGCACCAAATGGTAAGGGTTAATCCTCCGTCAACCCCAACCACACCCCCAGGGGCCCCGACATACCCCGTCGGGGTTCCCCCCCAAAATCACCAGGGGACCATCAATTCTGCCAATGAGGGGATCCATACCCGGATGAATCCCCGAACCAATTTTAAACCAACTTCAAGGACCCACCAATAAACAACACCACAACGAAGGCACCTTGAAACCCTTCAAGTGCCTGAGACCCCCCGCAACCAAAGGGCCCTCTCAATACCTCCCTGCAAGCCAAGAGCCCATAAGTCAGTTCCCACCGCATTAAGGTGTACCCCGTCAGCCAACCAAAATTCCTCTTCCGTCCTTTCCAACTCAACATGCCGTATTGCTATACCCCCGTTCCGACTAACAAACTTCGAGATCGCCCTATTAACCTTCGCCCGCGCCTTGTTCAACCTGTCAACTGACCGCGCTTTCTGCCAACTCTTTCTCGCTACTATCTCCGACCAGACTATCGTTAGACCTGGAAACGACACCCATAACCGTAACAAATCATGTTTGATGTCCTTTATCAAGATTCGAAAAGGACGCCCACCCAAATCATTCCCCCCGGCATGCAACACTAACATGTCAGGAGGTCTGTCCAACCGGGCGTATCTATGCACCTCCTGCAACACCCTGTTCCACCCTAACCCCCGAACACCGAGCCATCGCACGAGAGCCAGGTCCTTCTCAAAACCTAGCTGTCTCCCGTTCCATCTCGCGTCCGCTCGTCGGGCTCCCCAATACACATAAGAGTGGCCAAGGATCCAGACCAGGGAAGGAAGAGGGGGTGCTTCTGCAATACAAAATGTACAGACGACACCATTTTATTGCCTCACCAAACCAAATTGACAAAAAACACACACTCTCACCCCCCCCATTGCTACCCTAATACCCCCCCTTTTCCCCTCAATTGCCAACAACCACCTGGGGACGTACATACGACTTAAAGCGCTGCGACTTCCACCTACCAATCTGCTTAACTGTCTCCTCCGGTAGGCCGCATATAGAGGCCTCCGTCGCTGCCCCAATCCGAAAGACTTCGGATCTAACCCCAACGACTTCAAACATGCCCTAAAAACACTCACAAATTGGTATCTCGATAAAAAGGACCCATCCTCGTGACATAATAAGGGGCCATCCACCTTCGGACGGATCTGTTGAAAATTCCCGAGACACTTGAACGGGCACATATCAGATGCCACAACCATCCCCAAACGGACTAGTCTACCCACACCTCTCTGATCAGTTTTCGATTTCCTAATCCAAAATTCAACTCCGTTTTCCACTGACATAATGTCACCCCAATCCAAGCCCCCGGGGAACGCCTTACTGGGCGATACCAACTCCCCAACCCGCAGGGCTCCAAAAAACGCCAAAGAAAGGCTAACTTAAACAAACTCACCTCAAACGGAGATAGACAAACCCCCCACAACGCCCTACCCAGCCGGGTAGGGACCCAGCCCAGCCCAGCTGGGACCCAGTTTGAGCGAGGAACGGAACAAGTCCTTCCCACACCAAGGTTTGCAGGCCCTACCTCAGTCAGGGTTTCACCCACACTCTACAGCTCCGGAATGTCATGCTCTTCAGCCTCCTCCTCCTCCTGCGCATCCTCATCCACTTTACCCTCCACACCAGTCCCAAGCTGGAAGCACTGCAGCACTGCCTCGGCGAAGCGGCAACAGACTGTGCTGCAGCTAATCTGCATAGGTGACAAACCCCACAATGCAGAAGAGGTGTGGACAGCTCTAAAACAGCATGCAGATCACTGGCTCACACCTCTGAACCTAAAGCCAGGAAAGGTTGTGTGTGACAATGGCCGGAACCTGGTGGCGGCTTTGAGGCGAGGCCAGCTGACACATGTTCCATGCATGGCCCATGTGCTCAACCTCGTGGTTCAGCGGTTTCTAAAGTCATACCCAGAGCTGTCTGATCTGCTGGTAAAAGTTCGCTGCCTGTCTGCACATTTTCGAAAGTCACCTACTGCTTCAGCCGGCCTTGCCGGCTTTCAGCGTCGTTTGCATCTTCCGGCTCACAGACTGGTGTGTGATGTCCCCACGCGTTGGAATTCAACTCTGCACATGTTGATCAGGATATGTGAGCAGAAGAGGGCAGTTGTTGAGTACCTGCATCACCTAAGCCGTCGGGAAATGGGTCAAACTCCACACATAACACCTGAGGAGTGGAGATGGATGTCCGACCTATGTACCATCCTCCAAAACTTTGAGGACTCCACCAAGATGGTGAGCGGCGATGACGCCATTATTAGCGTCACCATACCGCTTCTCTGCCTTCTAAAACGGTCTCTGCTCAAAACCAAACATGATGCATTGCAGGCGGAACACGATGAGTTGGAGCAAGAAACAGTAGTGGGTGTGGGTGATAACACACAGTCCAGCCTCGTCTCATCACAACGTGCAGTGGAGGACTATGACGAGGAGGAGGATGAAGACATGGAGCAACTCTCCGGCCAAATTGAGGATATGACATGCATACCAATCATATGCTCAGTTCAGCGTGGCTGGCCAGAGGACAGGGTAGATGATGAGGAGGAGGAGGAGGAGGAGGAGGAGGAGAAGGAGGAGGACAGCATGTTCAGTCATCGTGTTGGTCTGGATACTGAAGTGATGGCTGTTAAGAGTCTGGCGCACATGGATGACTTTATGGTAAGCTGCCTGTCTCGTGACCCTCGCGTTAAGAACATCTTGGCCGACAATCATTACTGGTTGGTAACACTGTTAGACCCATGCTACAAGGAGAACTTTATGTCTCTTATTCCCGAGGCGGAGAGGTCAGCCAAAATGCAGCAGTTCCGGAAGGCCATAGTCACGGAAGTAGGCAAAGCATTCCCTTCACAAAACGCTAGCGTCATAATTGTAACACTATTAGTTAAAAGAAAGGGATAAAATGTAAAAAAAAACAAAATAAGGCATGACTTTTTTTTAACATCAAATTTTTTTTTTTTAGATTTAACCAAAGAATGTGCACATTTGTTATAATAAACAAGTGAAAAATGTTGAAAATCAGTCATCCAAAGGTGTGTGAAAAAAATATATATATATGGTACCAATAAAAATGTCACTTTGTCCTGCAAAGAATGCAGCCCCCCAAATTATTTTTTTCCTCTGTGCGGCCCATACACCCAGCCGAGTTTGAGACCCCCTGCCTTACACTATATAGATATCATGTTCATTCCCCATCTATCTTGCTCAGGAGAGCATCTCCCTCCCCCGGCACCAAGAGCAGCTCATATTGAATTGTTACATTGACTAGTAACACTGCACACAGAAATGCACCTTAATATTCCACTGTTAACCCTTTCCTCCCAGCAGTAACACACAACTCCTCACCTTGATATCATGGTGATTTATGGTCAGAATGACTTCAATGCGATCAGTGATTTCTATTCTAGCTCTGCTCACATAGATTTTATATCCACACTCAACTATAGGCCGTTCTTCATATTTTGGGGGCTTTTAGTCAGATATACTAGTTTGTGCCTGTATAGTATTGGTGTAGATGGGAGTGTAGGGCATGGGTTACATGGCACTGTGGTGGGATACTGATGGGAGGTATTGGTGCTGTGTTTGATGCTTCTACTGGGTATTTTCCTACAAATACTGGAACAGCTCACTGCTTAGAATGATCCTTCCCAGCTCTATAATATATTATATATACCCCACAATGCAGGCTCACACACACATTTGTCTCAAGTGTGTTGTAGGGACACAGATACAGTCTTGGTCATGTGACTAAAGGCTACTTTACACACTGCGATATCGGTCCCGATATCGCTAGTGTGGGTACCCGCCCCATCTGTTGCGCGACACGGGCAAATCGCTGCCCATGCCGCACAACACCGACCAGACCCGTCACACATACTTACCTGACCGGCGACGTCGCTGTGACCGGCGAACCGCCTCCTTTCTAAGGGGGCGGTCCGTGCGGCGTCACAGCGACGTCACTGAGCGACCGCCCAATAGCAGCGGAGGGGCGGAGATGAGTGGCCGGAACATCCCGCCCACCTCCTTCCTTCCTCATAGCGGCTGGGAGGCAGGTAAGGAGAGGTTCCTCGTTTCTGCGGTGTCACACGGAGTGATGTGTGCTGCCGCAGGAGCGACGAACTACATCGTTACTGCTGCAGTAATGATAATCGAGAATGGAGACCCATGTCACCGATGAGCGATTTTGCACGTTTTTGCAACGATGCAAAATCGCTCATCGGTGTCACACGCAGCAACATCGCTAATGCGGCCGGATGTGCGTCACAAATTCCGTGACCCCAACGACTCCGCATTAGCGATGTCGCAGCGTGTAAAGCCCCCTTTAGTGGGAGTGGTGTACAGGGTCTTAGCAGTAAAGAGTATTCCATATTTCTGCCAGATACCCACAGAGATATTGAAATCTGAAAAAAGAGACTTCTGCTCATTGAAGGTAAGAACTGCTCACATAGCGTTCAACTCCACAGCAAACGAGTGCTCTAGCACTGGCATCTCAGCAGGGATATTCCCCTACTACACATGTGTGTCTGGGTCGCTGTGACAGTTTACAGGACATATCTCAAGGCACCTAGATAGAAGGCAGAGGTACTGGGATTGGTTGGTTTTTGGTGACGGAGGTGCAGGGGCTGGCGCCCATGTGCAGTGCTGGCTAAGGTATATTGATGATATTTTGATTTTTTGGCAGGGCACTGTGGAGCAGCTCGAGACATTTATGGAGGAACTTAATAACAACACCTTTAACATCAGATTGACGCATAAGCATAGCAGCAGTTGCGTTGACTTCCTGGATATTAAAATTTCATTCGGTTCTGAGCGAATTGTTCAGACCGACGTCCATAGGAAGGAAACATCAGTCAACGCACTGCTGCATGCTTCTTCTGCTCATACCCCCTCCACCATCCGGGCCGTACCGACTGGCCAGTTCCTCAGGATGAAGCAAATTTGTTCGTCAGACACTGCTTTTGAACAACAGTCTGCCGACCTCCAGCGCCATAGGGGTGGCAAAGGCGGTCTTCCCCCGGTCTGCCTCAGCAACGGACACTAGCCAATAGTGACTAGTGAGATCAAGGGTAGAAAAATAATTTGCAGTTCTCAATGCAGCTAGCGATTCCTCAATACGGGGGAGTGGTGCTGTCCTTCTTCTTTAACAGGACCAACGGAGCTGCCCAAAGGCTACAACTGTCACGGATAACCCCAGCCGCCTTCATGTTGCTCAACATGTCCTTGGTACACTGGTAATGTGAAGGTGGTATTGGCTTATAGCTCTCTTTGATGGGTGGGTGTGCACCTGTGGGGATGTAGTGTTGGACCCCTTTTATTCCCCCAAAATCTAGCGGATGTTTGCTGAAGACTTGCTCGCTCGTATTCTTGCACTACCCTGTGGACCCGCTTCTTGTGATGTGAAGGTGTGGAGTCAGTGCCTACGTGTAATTCCTTACACCACTCCTCTGGCTGACTTGGTGAGCAGTCACTGACTGGGTGGGGTGCAGTAATAGTGGATGCTGCTACTTGGATAGCATGTGTATCTACTGTGAACAGCTTATCAATGGTGGCAAGTCGGGGCAGCGTAACCTCCTGCTCTCCGCAGTTTAACACTCTCACGGGCACTCTTCCCTTCCGCACTAATGAATAAAACTATGATGTAAATATCATATAGATACCCCACAATTGTAAATAAAGGTAGGTTATGGGAAAAGGGGGAACAGGGAAAGAGGAAAATAGTGTAATAAAGTATACCTTCTGGGGGTGAGAGGAAATGGCAGCACAGCCAGTGGAGGTGAAGCAAAAGGAAGCCTGCAACTAAAGAGTTGAGAGCGTTATCACATGGTGACTGAGCCTGATTGTAAAGGGAGCATAGAGTGGAGCATACTCTGGGCACGTTAGAACCCAAGTTCTTAAACCATGAATATGGACCCCTTTTATTCTCCCAAAGTCTAGCGGATGTTTGCTGAAGACTTGCTCGTATTCTTGCACTACCCTGTGGACCCGCTTCTTGTGATGTGAAGGTGTGGAGTCAGTGCCTACGTGTAATTCCTTACACCACTCCTCTGGTTGACTTGGTGAGCTGTCACTGAATGGGTGTGGTGAAGTAACGGTGGATGCTGTGGCTTGGATATCATATTAAATATAGGGACCCCCATACAGTAGTATGAGAAATTTTTTTGTATTCAATGATCGGTATTACCTTCAGGGGCGCGGCACGTGGACGTGCGTTCCATTAGCCTCACTGCATTCCACTCCCATACAGGAAGTGGGCGCAGCTATTACTACGGTCGCACATAAAAGAACCCACAGCCACCACTGCACACAGCTGACTCCACCACTGGAAACCCACTTCTACACCAACGCAGGTAAGACAGGATCGGCACCTCTATGCTCCCGTTACAATCAGGCTCAGTCACCATGTGATAATGCTCTCAACAATTTAGTTGCAGGCTTCCCCTTGCTTCACCTCCACTGGCTGTGCTGCCATTTCCTCTCCCCCCTGGAAGGTATACTTTATTACACTATTTTCCTGTTTCCCTCTTCTCCCTTTTCCCATAACCTACCTTTATCTGCATTTGTGGGGTATCTATATACTATTTATATCACAGTTTTATTCATTAATACGGAAGGGAAGAGTGCGCGTGAGAGTGTTGAACTGCGGAGAGCAAGAGGTTAAGCTGCCCCGATTTGCCACCATTGATAAGCTGTTCACAGTAGATACACATGCTATCCAAGCAGCAGCAGCATCCACCATTACTGCACCCCACCCAGTCAGTGACAGCTCACCAAGTCAGCCAGAGGAGTGGTGTCAGGAATTACACGTAGGCACTGACTACACACCTTCACATCACAAGAAGGGGGTGCAAGTGTGACGCCCTGGACTAGCCAGTTAGTCACAGACATAACACACACACACACCCCCTTTCCCGGATAGTTACACTAGTCAGACACAAAACCGTTGTTGCCTCCCTCCAGGGGCTGATGTCCACACCAGGTGGGGCGGTGCCAGGCGGTTGGCCCCACCCACCAAGGAGTTCACAGGCCTGGAGGTGGGAAAACCAGTTAGTTAGTTGAAGTTCAGTTAAGAGTTGAACAGTGGAGGTAGTGAGTTCAGGGAACAGCCCAGTTTTGGGTAGGAGTGCAAAACTGCTAGTGTCTGGGTCAGATCCCAGGCACTATGGGGAGATAAGGTATGCACACCAGTGACTATGTAAGGGGAATACATGAAATAGCAGAAACTGCTGTGTGAATACTGACTTGAAAAATTCAATAGCTATATGCAAGAGTGAATATGTGAAAAATGGAATCTGCATTACTGCCATGAACATATGAATCAAGAGAAATTTAGCTACTGAATTGATCAATGCAATAGAGCCCCAACACTACGCCAAAGTATTTCTCTACGTTGGGGTCCCTAGCTTGTGTGTGTCCTCTCATGCAGTTAAAAAACCTACCGTGTATGGGAAGCTGAGACCCAGGCTATTTATGCGTATGATATGGATTGGCAATAGGTGTGGTTGGGGAGGGTTCACAAACGAAAAAATACTAACAAATAGGAATAACGTTTGGAACACCATTCTAAGTCCGAACTGGGTGCAAAAACCTAAAAAAACATCACTATGGGGAGATAAGGTATGCACACCAGTGACTATGTAAGGGGAATACATGAAATAGCAGAAACTGCTGTGTGAATACTGACTTGAAAAATCCAATAGCATTAATTCACATAATCCTAGTGACTGCGCACACAACATGGCCAAACGAAAACAAAAGACAGTACCTGGCCATTCAATCAAATGGAAACTCATAGGCAACACAGTCCATTAGACTAGGCAATTACATGCA
Source organism: Anomaloglossus baeobatrachus (assembly GCF_048569485.1). NCBI lineage: Eukaryota > Metazoa > Chordata > Amphibia > Anura > Aromobatidae > Anomaloglossus > Anomaloglossus baeobatrachus. The sequence goes on from NW_027444261.1 coordinate 135,257, forward strand.
GCCAAACAAAGTTCATGGGCCTTGCCTCAGAGTCGAACCCACAACCTCTTGGAGAACAAGCAAAGAGCCTACCACTAAACCAACTCAGTGAAGTTGGAAACCAACTCTACATTAATTAACATAATCCTAGTGACTGCGCACACAACATGGCCAAACAAAAGCAAAAGACAGTACCTAGCCTATCAATCCAATGGAAACTCATAGGTAACACAGTACATTGGACTAGGCAATTACATGCAGCCATACAAAGCCCATGGGTCTTGCCCCAGAGTCGAACCCACAAACTCTCGTAGCCAGGGCAAAGAGCCTACCACTACACCAACACAGAGAAGTAGGTGAATGACTCTACATTAATTCACATAATCCTAGTGACTACGCACACAACATGGCCAAACAAATGCAAAAGACATTATCTGGCCTATCAATCCAATGGAAACTCATAGGCAACACAGTCCATTAGACTAGGCACTTACATGCAGCCATGTAAAGTTCATGGGCATTGCCTCAGAGTCGAACCCACAACCTCTTGGAGAACAAGCAAAGAGCCTACCACTAAACCAACACAGAGAAGTTGGAAACCGACTCTACATTAATTAACATAATCCTAGTGACTGCGCACACAACATGGCCAAACAAAAGCAAAAGACAGTACGTGGCCTATCAATCCAACGGAAACTCATAGGTAACACAGTACATTGGACTAGGCAATTACATGCAGCCATACAAAGCCCATGGGCCTTGCCCCAGAGTCAAACCCACAACCTCTCATAGCCAAGGCAAAGAGCCTACCAATACACCAACACAGAGAAGTGGAAAACCATTTCTACATTAATTCACATAATCCTAGTGACTGCGCACACAACATGGCCAAACAAAAGCAAAAGACAGTACCTGGCCTATCAATCCAATGGAAACTCATAGGCAACACAGTCCATTGGACTAGACAATTACATGGAGACATACAAAGTCCATGGGCCTTGCCTCAGAGTCAAACCCACAACTTCTCGCAGCCAAGCAAAAAGCCTACCACTACACTAACACAGAGAAGTTGGAAACTGATTCTACATTAATTCACATAATCCTACCGACTGCGCACACAACATGGCCAAACAAAAGACAATACCTGGCCTATTCATTCAATGAAAACTCATAGGCAACACAGTCCATTGGACTAGGCAATTACATTCAACCATACAAAGTCCATGGGCTTTGCCTCAAAGTCAAACACACAACTTCTTGTAACCCAAGGAAAGAGCCTACCACTACACCAACACAGAGAAGAGAGTGACTCTACATTAATTCACATAATCCTAGTGACTGCGCACACAACATGACCAAACGAAAACAAAAGACAGTCCCTGGCCTATCAATCCAATGGAAACTCATAGACAACATAGTCCAATGGACTACGCAATTACATGCAGCCATACAAAGTCCATGGGCCTTGCCTCAGAGTCATACCCACAATCTCTGGCAGAACAAGCAAAGAGCCTACAACTTCACCAACACAAAGAAGTAGGAAGCTGCGTCTACATTAATTCACATAATCCTAGTGACTGCGCACACAACATGGCCAAACAAAAGCAAAAGACAGTACCTGGCCTATCAATCCAATGGGAACTCATAGGCAACACAGTTAATTGAACTAGGCAATTACATGCAGCCTACAAACTCCATGGGCCTTGCCTCAGAGTCAAACCCACAACCTCTTGCAGCTAAGCAAAGAGCCTTCCACTACAGCAACACAGAGAACTGGGAAACTGATTCTACATTAATTCACATAATCCTACCGACTGCGCACACAACATAACCAAACAAAAGATAATACCTGGCCAATCAATCCAATGGAAACTCATAGGCAACACAGTCCATTGGACTAGGCAATTACACGCAGCCATATAAAGTCCATGGGCTTTGCCTCAGAGTCAAACCCACAATTTCTCGCAGCCCAAGCAAAGAGCCTACCACTACACCAAGACAGAGAAGTTGGAAACTGAGTTTACATTAGTTCACATAATCCTAGTGACTGCGCACACAACATGGCCAAACAAAAGCAAAAGACAGTACCTGGCCTATCAATCCAATGGGAACTCATAGGCAAAACAGTTAATTGAAATAGGCAATTACATGCAGCCATACAAACTCCATGGGCCTTGCCTCAGAGTCGAACCCACAACCTCTCGCAGCTTAGGCAAAGAGACTACCACTACACCAACACAGAGAATTAGGTGAATGACTCTACATTAATTCACATAATCCTAGTGACTGCGCACACAACATGGCCAAACAAAAGCAAAAGACAGTACCTGGCCTATTAATCCAATGGAAACTCATAGGCAACGCAATCCTTTGGACTAGGCAATAACATGCAGCCATACAAAGTCCATGGGCCTTGCCTCAGAGTCAAAACCACTACCTCTCAAAGCCCAAGCAAAGAGCCTACCACTACACCAACACAGAGAAGTGCGAAATTGACTCAACATAAATTCACATAATCCTAGTGACTGCGCACACAACATGGCCAAACAAAAGCAATAGACAGTCCCTGGCCTATCAATCCAATGGAAACTCATAGACAACATAGTCCATTGGACTAGGCAATTACATGCAGCCATACAAAGTCCATGGGCCTTGCCTCAGAGTCGAACTCACAACCTCTCGCAGCCCAAGAAAAAAGCCTACCACTACATCAACACAGAGAAGTGTGAAACTGACTCTACATTAATTCACATAATCCTAGTGACTGCGCACACAACATGGCCAAACAAAAGAAAAAGACAGTACCTGGCCTATCATTCCAATTGAAACTCATAGGTAACATAGTCCATTGGACTAGGCAATAACATGCAGCCATACAAAGTCCATGGGCCTTGCCTCAAAGTTGAACTCACAACCTCTCGCAGCTCTAGCAAAGAGCCTACAACTACACCAACACAGAGAAATGTGAACCTGACTCTACATTAATTCACATAATCCTAGTGACTGCGCACACAACATGGCCAAACAAAAGCAAAAGACAGTACCTGGCCTATAAATCCAATAGAAACTCATAGGCAACACAGTCCATTGGACTAGACAATTACATGGAGACATACAAAGTCCATGGGCCTTGCCTCAGAGTCAAACCCACAACCTCTCGCAGCCAAGCAAAGAGCCTACCACTACACCAACACAGAGAAGTGGGAAACTGATTCTACATTAATTCACATAATCCTACCGACTGCGCACACAACATGGCCAAACAAAAGAAAATACCTGGCCTAGCAATCCAATGGAAACTCATAGGCAACACAGTCCATTAGACTAGGCAAATACATGCAGCCATACAAAGCCCATGGGCCTTGCCCCAGAGTCGAACCCACAACCTCTTGTAGCCAAAGCAAAGAGCCTACAAATACACCAACACAGAGAAGTGGAAAACTGATTCTACATTAATTCACATAATCCTAGTGACTGCGCACACAACATGGCCAAACAAAAGCAAAAGACATTACCTGGCCTATAAATCCAATAGAAACTCATAGGCAAAGCAATCAATTGGACTAGGCAATTACATGCAGCCATACAAAGTCCATGGGCCTTGCCTCAGAGTCGAACCCACAACCTCTTGTAGCCCAAGCAAAGAGCCTACCACTACACCAACACAGAGAAGTTGGTACAGAGTTTACATTAGTTCACATAATCCTAGTGACTGTGCACACAACATGGCCAAACAAAAGCAAAAGACAGTCCCTGGCCTATCATTCCAATTGAAACTCATAGGTAACATAGTCCATTGGACTAGGCAATAACATGCAGCCATACAAAGTCCATGGGCCTTGCCTCAAAGTTGAACTCACAACCTCTCGCAGCTCTAGCAAAGAGCCTACAACTACACCAACACAGAGAAATGTGAACCTGCCTCTACATTAATTCACATAATCCTAGTGACTGCGCACACAACATGGCCAAACAAAAGCAAAAGACAGTACCTGGCCTATAAATCCAATAGAAACTCATAGGCAACACAGTCCATTGGACTAGACAATTACATGGAGACATACAAAGTCCATGGGCCTTGCCTCAGAGTCAAACCCACAACCTCTCGCAGCCAAGCAAAGAGCCTACCACTACACCAACACAGAGAAGTGGGAAACTGATTCTACATTAATTCACATAATCCTACCGACTGCGCACACAACATGGCCAAACAAAAGAAAATACCTGACCTATCAATCCAATGGAAACTCATAGGCAACACAGTCCATTAGACTAGGCAAATACATGCAGCCATACAAAGCCCATGGGCCTTGCCCCAGAGTCGAACCCACAACCTCTTGTAGCCAAAGCGAAGAGCCTACAAATACACCAACACAGAGAAGTGGAAAACTGATTCTACATTAATTCACATAATCCTAGTGACTGCGCACACAACATGGCCAAACAAAAGCAAAAGACATTACCTGGCCTATAAATCCAATAGAAACTCATAGGCAAAGCAATCAATTGGACTAGGCAATTACATGCAGCCATACAAAGTCCATGGGCCTTGCCTCAGAGTCGAACCCACAACCTCTTGTAGCCCAAGCAAAGAGCCTACCACTACACCAACACAGAGAAGTTGGTACAGAGTTTACATTAGTTCACATAATCCTAGTGACTGTGCACACAACATGGCCAAACAAAAGCAAAAGACAGTCCCTGGCCTATCAATCCAATGGAAACTCATATACAACATAGTCCATTGGACTAGGCAATTACATGCAGCCATACAAAGTCCATGGGCTTTGCCTCAGAGTCAAACCCACAATTTCTCGCATCCCAAGCAAAGAGCCTACCACTACAACAACACAGACAAGTTGGAAACTGAGTTTACATTAGTTCACATAATCCTAGTGACTGTGCACACAACATGGCGAAACAAATGCAAAAGACATTATCTGGCCTATCAATCCAATGGAAACTCATAGGCAACACAGTCCATTAGACTAGGCAAATACATGCAGCCATACAAGTTCATGGGCCTTGCCTTAGAGTCGAACCCACAACCTCTTGGAGAACAAGCAAAGAGCCTACCACTAAACCAACACAGAGAAGTTGGAAACTGATTCTACATTAATTCACATAATCCTACCGACTGCGCACACAACATGGCCAAACGAAAACAAAAGACAGTACCTGGCCATTCAATCAAATGGAAACTCATAGGCAACACAGTCCATTAGACTAGGCAATTACATGCAGCCAAACAAAGTTCATGGGCCTTGCCTCAGAGTCGAACCCACAACCTCTTGGAGAACAAGCAAAGAGCCTACCACTAAACCAACTCAGTGAAGTTGGAAACCAACTCTACATTAATTAACATAATCCTAGTGACTGCGCACACAACATGGCCAAACAAAAGCAAAAGACAGTACCTAGCCTATCAATCCAATGGAAACTCATAGGTAACACAGTACATTGGACTAGGCAATTACATGCAGCCATACAAAGCCCATGGGTCTTGCCCCAGAGTCGAACCCACAAACTCTCGTAGCCAGGGCAAAGAGCCTACCACTACACCAACACAGAGAAGTAGGTGAATGACTCTACATTAATTCACATAATCCTAGTGACTACGCACACAACATGGCCAAACAAATGCAAAAGACATTATCTGGCCTATCAATCCAATGGAAACTCATAGGCAACACAGTCCATTAGACTAGGCACTTACATGCAGCCATGTAAAGTTCATGGGCATTGCCTCAGAGTCGAACCCACAACCTCTTGGAGAACAAGCAAAGAGCCTACCACTAAACCAACTCAGAGAAGTTGGAAACCGACTCTACATTAATTAACATAATCCTAGTGACTGCGCACACAACATGGCCAAACAAAAGCAAAAGACAGTACGTGGCCTATCAATCCAACGGAAACTCATAGGTAACAAAGTACATTGGACTAGGCAATTACATGCAGCCATACAAAGCCCATGGGCCTTGCCCCAGAGTCAAACCCACAACCTCTCATAGCCAAGGCAAAGAGCCTACCAATACACCAACACAGAGAAGTGGAAAACCATTTCTACATTAATTCACATAATCCTAGTGACTGCGCACACAACATGGCCAAACAAAAGCAAAAGACAGTACCTGGCCTATCAATCCAATGGAAACTCATAGGCAACACAGTCCATTGGACTAGACAATTACATGGAGACATACAAAGTCCATGGGCCTTGCCTCAGAGTCAAACCCACAACTTCTCGCAGCCAAGCAAAAAGCCTACCACTACACTAACACAGAGAAGTTGGAAACTGATTCTACATTAATTCACATAATCCTACCGACTGCGCACACAACATGGCCAAACAAAAGACAATACCTGGCCTATTCATTCAATGAAAACTCATAGGCAACACAGTCCATTGGACTAGGCAATTACATTCAACCATACAAAGTCCATGGGCTTTGCCTCAAAGTCAAACACACAACTTCTTGTAACCCAAGGAAAGAGCCTACCACTACACCAACACAGAGAAGAGAATGACTCTACATTAATTCACATAATCCTAGTGACTGCGCACACAACATGACCAAACGAAAACAAAAGACAGTCCCTGGCCTATCAATCCAATGGAAACTCATAGACAACATAGTCCAATGGACTACGCAATTACATGCAGCCATACAAAGTCCATGGGCCTTGCCTCAGAGTCATACCCACAATCTCTGGCAGAACAAGCAAAGAGCCTACAACTTCACCAACACAAAGAAGTAGGAAGCTGCGTCTACATTAATTCACATAATCCTAGTGACTGCGCACACAACATGGCCAAACAAAAGCAAAAGACAGTACCTGGCCTATCAATCCAATGGGAACTCATAGGCAACACAGTTAATTGAACTAGGCAATTACATGCAGCCTACAAACTCCATGGGCCTTGCCTCAGAGTCAAACCCACAACCTCTTGCAGCTAAGCAAAGAGCCTTCCACTACAGCAACACAGAGAACTGGGAAACTGATTCTACATTAATTCACATAATCCTACCGACTGCGCACACAACATAACCAAACAAAAGATAATACCTGGCCAATCAATCCAATGGAAACTCATAGGCAACACAGTCCATTGGACTAGGCAATTACACGCAGCCATATAAAGTCCATGGGCTTTGCCTCAGAGTCAAACCCACAATTTCTCGCAGCCCAAGCAAAGAGCCTACCACTACACCAAGACAGAGAAGTTGGAAACTGAGTTTACATTAGTTCACATAATCCTAGTGACTGCGCACACAACATGGCCAAACAAAAGCAAAAGACAGTACCTGGCCTATCAATCCAATGGGAACTCATAGGCAAAACAGTTAATTGAAATAGGCAATTACATGCAGCCATACAAACTCCATGGGCCTTGCCTCAGAGTCGAACCCACAACCTCTCGCAGCTTAGGCAAAGAGACTACCACTACACCAACACAGAGAATTAGGTGAATGACTCTACATTAATTCACATAATCCTAGTGACTGCGCACACAACATGGCCAAACAAAAGCAAAAGACAGTACCTGGCCTATTAATCCAATGGAAACTCATAGGCAACGCAATCCTTTGGACTAGGCAATAACATGCAGCCATACAAAGTCCATGGGCCTTGCCTCAGAGTCAAAACCACTACCTCTCAAAGCCCAAGCAAAGAGCCTACCACTACACCAACACAGAGAAGTGCGAAATTGACTCAACATAAATTCACATAATCCTAGTGACTGCGCACACAACATGGCCAAACAAAAGCAATAGACAGTCCCTGGCCTATCAATCCAATGGAAACTCATAGACAACATAGTCCATTGGACTAGGCAATTACATGCAGCCATACAAAGTCCATGGGCCTTGCCTCAGAGTCGAACTCACAACCTCTCGCAGCCCAAGAAAAAAGCCTACCACTACATCAACACAGAGAAGTGTGAAACTGAATCTACATTAATTCACATAATCCTAGTGACTGCGCACACAACATGGCCAAACAAAAGAAAAAGACAGTACCTGGCCTATCATTCCAATTGAAACTCATAGGTAACATAGTCCATTGGACTAGGCAATAACATGCAGCCATACAAAGTCCATGGGCCTTGCCTCAAAGTTGAACTCACAACCTCTCGCAGCTCTAGCAAAGAGCCTACAACTACACCAACACAGAGAAATGTGAACCTGACTCTACATTAATTCACATAATCCTAGTGACTGCGCACACAACATGGCCAAACAAAAGCAAAAGACAGTACCTGGCCTATAAATCCAATAGAAACTCATAGGCAACACAGTCCATTGGACTAGACAATTACATGGAGACATACAAAGTCCATGGGCCTTGCCTCAGAGTCAAACCCACAACCTCTCGCAGCCAAGCAAAGAGCCTACCACTACACCAACACAGAGAAGTGGGAAACTGATTCTACATTAATTCACATAATCCTACCGACTGCGCACACAACATGGCCAAACAAAAGAAAATACCTGGCCTAGCAATCCAATGGAAACTCATAGGCAACACAGTCCATTAGACTAGGCAAATACATGCAGCCATACAAAGCCCATGGGCCTTGCCCCAGAGTCGAACCCACAACCTCTTGTAGCCAAAGCAAAGAGCCTACAAATACACCAACACAGAGAAGTGGAAAACTGATTCTACATTAATTCACATAATCCTAGTGACTGCGCACACAACATGGCCAAACAAAAGCAAAAGACATTACCTGGCCTATAAATCCAATAGAAACTCATAGGCAAAGCAATCAATTGGACTAGGCAATTACATGCAGCCATACAAAGTCCATGGGCCTTGCCTCAGAGTCGAACCCACAACCTCTTGTAGCCCAAGCAAAGAGCCTACCACTACACCAACACAGAGAAGTTGGTACAGAGTTTACATTAGTTCACATAATCCTAGTGACTGTGCACACAACATGGCCAAACAAAAGCAAAAGACAGTCCCTGGCCTATCATTCCAATTGAAACTCATAGGTAACATAGTCCATTGGACTAGGCAATAACATGCAGCCATACAAAGTCCATGGGCCTTGCCTCAAAGTTGAACTCTCAACCTCTCGCAGCTCTAGCAAAGAGCCTACAACTACACCAACACAGAGAAATGTGAACCTGCCTCTACATTAATTCACATAATCCTAGTGACTGCGCACACAACATGGCCAAACAAAAGCAAAAGACAGTACCTGGCCTATAAATCCAATAGAAACTCATAGGCAACACAGTCCATTGGACTAGACAATTACATGGAGACATACAAAGTCCATGGGCCTTGCCTCAGAGTCAAACCCACAACCTCTCGCAGCCAAGCAAAGAGCCTACCACTACACCAACACAGAGAAGTGGGAAACTGATTCTACATTAATTCACATAATCCTACCGACTGCGCACACAACATGGCCAAACAAAAGAAAATACCTGACCTATCAATCCAATGGAAACTCATAGGCAACACAGTCCATTAGACTAGGCAAATACATGCAGCCATACAAAGCCCATGGGCCTTGCCCCAGAGTCGAACCCACAACCTCTTGTAGCCAAAGCAAAGAGCCTACAAATACACCAACACAGAGAAGTGGAAAACTGATTCTACATTAATTCACATAATCCTAGTGACTGCGCACACAACATGGCCAAACAAAAGCAAAAGACATTACCTGGCCTATAAATCCAATAGAAACTCATAGGCAAAGCAATCAATTGGACTAGGCAATTACATGCAGCCATACAAAGTCCATGGGCCTTGCCTCAGAGTCGAACCCACAACCTCTTGTAGCCCAAGCAAAGAGCCTACCACTACACCAACACAGAGAAGTTGGTACAGAGTTTACATTAGTTCACATAATCCTAGTGACTGTGCACACAACATGGCCAAACAAAAGCAAAAGACAGTCCCTGGCCTATCAATCCAATGGAAACTCATATACAACATAGTCCATTGGACTAGGCAATTACATGCAGCCATACAAAGTCCATGGGCTTTGCCTCAGAGTCAAACCCACAATTTCTCGCATCCCAAGCAAAGAGCCTACCACTACAACAACACAGACAAGTTGGAAACTGAGTTTACATTAGTTCACATAATCCTAGTGACTGTGCACACAACATGGCGAAACAAATGCAAAAGACATTATCTGGCCTATCAATCCAATGGAAACTCATAGGCAACACAGTCCATTAGACTAGGCAAATACATGCAGCCATACAAGTTCATGGGCCTTGCCTTAGAGTCGAACCCACAACCTCTTGGAGAACAAGCAAAGAGCCTACCACTAAACCAACACAGAGAAGTTGGAAACTGATTCTACATTAATTCACATAATCCTACCGACTGCGCACACAACATGGCTAAACAAAAGCAAAAGACAGTACCTGGCTTATCAATCCAATGGAAACTCATAGGCAACACAGTCCATTGGACTAGGCAATAACATGCAGCCATAAAAAGTCCATGGGTCTTGCCTCAGAGTCAAACCCACAACCTCTCGCAGCTCAAGCAAAGAGCCTACCACTACACCAACACAGAGAAATGTGAACCTGCCTCTACATTAATTCACATAATCCTAGTGAGTGCGCACACAACATGGCCAAACGAAAACAAAAGACAGTACCTGGCCTATCAATCCAATGGAAACTCATAGGCAACACAGTCCATTGGACTAGGCAATTACATGCAGCCATAAAAAGTCCATGGGCCTTGCCTCAGAGTCAAACCCACAACCTCTCGCAGCCCAAGCAAAGAGCCTACCACTACACCAACACAGAGAAATGTGAAACTGACTCTACATTAATTCACATAATCCTAGTGACTGCGCACACAACATGGCCAAACGAAAGCAAAAGTCAATACCTGGCCTATCAATCCAATGGAAACTCATAGGCAACAAAGTCCATTGGACTAGGCAATTACATGCAGCCATAAAAAGTCCATGGGCCTTGCCTCAGAGTCAAACCCACAACCTCTCAAAGCCCAAGCAAAGAGCCTACCACTACACCAACAAAGAGAAATGTGAAACTGACTCTACATTAATTCACATATTCCTAGTGACTGCGCACACAACATGGCCAAACAAAAGCAAAAGAAAGCACCTGGCCTATCAATCCAATGGAAACTCATAGGTAACGCAGTCCATTGGACTATGCAATTACATGCAGCCATACAAAGTCCATGGGCCTTGCCTCAGAGTCGAACTCACAACCTCTCGCAGCCCAACAAAAAAGCCTACCACTTCAGCAACACAGAGAAGTGTGAAACTGTCTCTACATTAACTCACATAATCCTAGTGACTGCGCACAAAACATGGCCAAACGAAAACAAAAGACAGTACCTGGCCTATCAATCCATTGGACTAGGCAATTACATGCAGCCATACAAAGTCCATGGGCCTTGCCTCAGAGTCAAACCCACAACCTCTTACAGCCCAAGCAAAGAGCCTACCACTACACCAACACAGAGAAGTGCGAAACTGACTCAACATAAATTCACATAATCCTAGTGACTGCGCACACAACATGGCCAAACAAAAGCTAAAGACAGTCCCTTGCCTATCAATCCAATGGAAACTCATAGACAACATAGCCCATAGGAATAGGCAATTACATGCAGCCTCACAAAGTCCATGGGCCTTGCCTCAGAGTCAAACCCACAACCTCTGGCAGAACAAGCAAAGAGCCTACAACTACACCAACACAAAGAAGTAGGAAGCTGCGTCTACATTAATTCACATAATCCTAGTGAATGCGCACACAACATGGCCAAACAAAAGCAAAAGACATTACCTGGCCTATCAGGCCAATGGAAACTCATAGGCAACACAGTCCATTGAACTAGGCGATTACATGCAGCCATACAAAGTCCATGGGCCATGCCGCAGAGTCAAACCCACAACCTCTTGTAGCCCAAGCAAAGAGCCTACCACTAAACCAACACAGAGAAGAGCGAAACTGACTCAACATAAATTCACATAATCCTAGTGACTGCACACACAACATGGCCAAACAAAAGCAAAAGACAGTCCCTGGCCTATCAATCCAATGGAAACTCATATACAACATAGTCCATTGGACTAGGCAATTACATGCAGCCATACAAAGTCCATGGGCCTTGCCTCAGAGTCAAACCCACAACCTCTGGCAGAACAAGCAAAGAGCTTACAACTACACCAACACAAAAAAGTAGGAAGGTGCGTCTACATTAATTCACATATTCCTAGAGACTGCGCACACAACATGGCCAAACAAAAGCAAAAGACATTACCTGGCCTATCAAGCCAATGGAAACTCATAGGCAACACAGTCCATTGGACTAAACAATTACATGCAGCCATACAAAGTCCATGGGCTTTGCCTCTGAGTCAAACCCACAATTTGTCGCAGCCCAAGCAAAGAGCCAACCACTACACCAACACAGACAAGATGGAAACTGAGTTTACATTAGTTCACATAATCCTAGTGACTGTGCACACAACATTGCGAAACAAATGCAAAAGACATTATCTGGCCTATCAATCCAATGGAAACTCATAGGCAACACCGTCCATTAGACTAGGCAAATACATGCAGCCATACAAAGTTCATGGGCCTTGCCTCAGAGTCGAACCCACAACCTCTGGGAGAACAAGCAAAGAGCCTACCACTAAATCAACACAGAGAAGTTGGAAACTGACTCTACATTAATTCACATAATCCTAGTTACTGCGCACACAACATGGCCAAACAAAAGCAAAAGACAGTACCTGGCCTATCAATCCAATGGAAACTCATAGGCAACACAGTCCATTGGACTAGACAATTACATGGAGACATACAAAGTCCATGGGCCTTGCTTCAGAGTCAAACCCACAACCTCTCGCAGCCAAGCAAAGAGCCTACCACTACACCAATACAGAGAAGTGGGAAACTGATTCTACATTAATTCACATAATCCTACCGACTGCGCACACAACATGGCTAAACAAAAGCAAAAGACAGTACCTGGCTTATCAATCCAATGGAAACTCATAGGCAACACAGTCCATTGGACTAGGCAATAACATGCAGCCATACAAAGTCCATGGGCCTTGCCTCAAAGTCGAACTCACAACCTCTCGCAGCTCAAGCAAAGAGCCTACCACTACACCAACACAGAGAAATGTGAACCTGCCTCTACATTAATTCACATAATCCTAGTGACTGCGCACACAACATGGCCAAACGAAAGCAAAAGTCCATACCTGGCCTATCAATCCAATGGAAACTCATAGGCAACACAGTCCATTGGACTAGGCAATTACATGCAGCCATAAAAAGTCCATGGGCCTTGCCTCAGAGTCAAACCCACAACTTCTCGCAGCCTAAGCAAAGATCCTACCACTACACCAACACAGAGAAATGTGAAACTGACTCTACATTAATTCACATAATCCTAGTGACTGCGCACACAACATGGCCAAACGAAAGCAAAAGTCAATACCTGGCCTATCAAGCCAATGGAAACTCATAGGCAACACAGTCCATTGAACTAGGCAATTACATGCAGCCATACAAAGTCCATGGGCCTTGCCTCAGAGTCAAACCCACAACTTCTCGCAGCCAAGCAAAGCGCCTTCCACTACACCAACACAGAGAAGTGGGAAACTGATTCTACATTAATTCACATAATCCTACCGACTTCGCACACAACATAACCAAACAAAAGACAATACCTGGCCTATCAGTCCAATGAAAACTCATAGGCAACACAGTCCATTGGACTAGGCAATTACATGCAGCCATACAAAGTCTATGGGCTTTGCCTCAGAGTCAAACCCACATTTTCTCGCAGCCCAAGAAAAGAGCCTACCACTACACCAACACAGAGAAGTTGAAAACTGAGTTTACATTAGTTCACATAATCCTAGTGACTGCGCACACAACATGGCCAAACAAAAGCAAAAGGTAGTACCTGGCCTATCAATCCAATAGGAACTCATAGGTAACACAGTCAACTAAAATAGGCAATTACATGCAGCCATACAAACTCCATGGGCCTTGCCTCAAAGTCGACCCAACAACCTTTCGCAGCTTAAGCAAAGAGACTACCACTACACCAACACAGAGAAGTAGGTAAATGACTCTACATTAATTCACATAATCCTAGTGACTGCGCACACAACATGGCCAAACAAATGCAAAAGATATTATCTGGCCTATCAATCCAATGAAATCATAGGCAACATAGTCCATTAGACTAAGCAAAGTCATACAAAGTTAATGGGCCTTGCCTCAGAGTCGAACCCACAACCTCTTGGAGAACAAGCAAAGAGCCTACCACTAAACCAACACAGAGAAGTTGGAAACTGACTCTACATTAATTCACATAATCCTAGAGACTGCGCACACAACATGGCCAAACAAATGCAAAAGACATTATCTGGCCTAACAATCCAATGAAATCATAGGCAACATAGTCCATTAGACTAAGCAAATATATGCAGCCATACAAAGTTAATGGGCCTTGCCTCAGAGTCGAACCCACAACCTCTTGGAGAACAAGCAAAGAGCCTACCACTAAACCAACACAGAGAAGTTGGAAACAAACTCTACATTAATTCACAGAATCCTAGTGACTGCGCACACAACATGGCAAAACAAAAGCAAAAGACAGCACCTGGCCTATCAATCCAATGGAAACTCAAAGCTAACACAGTACATTGGACTAGGCAATTACATGCAGCCATACAAAGCCCATTGGCCTTGCCCCAGAGTCGAACCCACACCCTCTCGTAGCCCAAGGAAAGAGCCTACTAATACACCAACACGGAGAAAAAGCTGTGGAAAAACAAGCGCATAGGGTCTTACCCCAATATGTGAGGGGTGGGGGTGGGGGAGTGAAACTACTCACCAGATGTAGTTGTGAGAAGCCACAACTACTGTAATCGCATGTATCACACAATCCAAGGCTGCAGCCACCAAAACGGTAGATAACAGAGAGCACAAGAGAGTGGTGTTTTAATGCCGCGCCAATAGATCACTTCAGATGATGTTCAGACCAGTGTTACTTTATTGTTTTCCAGGTCAACGCGTTTCTGGGGCATCTGCCCCCTTCATCAGGACCACCAAAGAAACAGATAACATCCAATCTCTTGTCTACTAATACACCAACACAGAGAAGTGGAAAACCAATTCTTCATTAATTCACATAATCCTAGTGACTGCGCACATAACATGGCCAAACAAAAGCAAAAGACAGTACCTGGCCTATCAAACCAA
Source organism: Anomaloglossus baeobatrachus (assembly GCF_048569485.1). Taxonomy (NCBI): domain Eukaryota; kingdom Metazoa; phylum Chordata; class Amphibia; order Anura; family Aromobatidae; genus Anomaloglossus; species Anomaloglossus baeobatrachus. The sequence goes on from NW_027444261.1 coordinate 150,493, forward strand.
TGGAAACTCATAGGCAACACAGTCCATTGGACTAGACAATGGAGACATACAAAGTCCATGGGCCTTGCATTAGAGTCGAACCCACAACCTCTCGCAGCCCAAGCAAAGAGCCTACCACTACACCAACACAGAGAAGTGGGAAACTGTTTCTACATTAATTCAAATAATCCTACCGACTGCGCACACAACATGACCAAACAAAAGACAATACCTGGCCTATCAATTCAAAGGAAACTCATAGGCAACACAGTCCATTGGACTTGGCAATTACATGCAGCCATACAAAGTCCATGGGCTTTGCCTCAGAGTCAAACCCACAATTTCTCGCAGCCCAAGGAAATAGCCTACGATTACACCAACACAGAGAAGTTGGAAACTGAGTTTACATTAGTTCACATAATCCTAGTGACTGCGCACACAACATGGCCAAACAAAAGACAATACCTGGCCTATCAATTCAATGGAAACTCATAGGCAACACAGTCAATTGAACTAGGCAATTACATGCTGCCATACAAACTCCATGGGCTTTGCCTCAGAGTCGAACCCACAACCTCAAGCAGTTTAAGCAAAGAGACTACCACTACACCAACACAGAGAAGAAGGTGAATGACTCTACATTAATTCACATAATCCTAGTGACTGCGAACACAACATGGCCAAACAAAAGCAAAAGACAGTACCTTGCCTATCAATCCAATTGAAACTCATAGGCAACATAGTCCATTGGACTAGGCAATAACATGCAGCCATACAAAGTCCATGGGCCATGCCTCAAAGTCTAATTCACAACCTCTCGCAGCTCAAGCAAAGAGCCTACCACTACACCAACACAGAGAAATGTGAACCTGACTCTACATTAATTCACATAATCCTAGTAATGTACTGTGTTACTTATGAGTTTACATTGGATTGATAGGCCAGGTAATGTCTTTTGCTTTTGTTTGGCCATGTTGTGTGCGCAGTCACTAGGATTATGTGAATTAATGTAGAGTCGGTTTCCAACTTCCAGTCGGTTTCCAACTTGTTGGATTAGTGTTAGGCTCTTTGCTTGTTCTCCAAGAGGATGTGGGTTCGACTCTGAGGCAAGGCCCATGAACTTTATATGGCTGCATGTATTTGCCTAGTCTAATGGTCTGTGTTGCCTATGAGTTTCCATTGGATTGATAGGCCAGGTATTGTCTTTTGTTTGGCCATGTTGTGTGCGCAGTCGGTAGGATTATGTGAATTAATGTAGAATCAGTTTTCCACTTCTCTGTGTTGGTGTAGTGGTAGGCTCTTTGCTTGGCTGCGAGAGGTTGTGGGTTTGACTCTGAGGAAAGGCCCATGGACTTTGTATGTCTCCATGTAATTGTCTAGTCCAATGGACTGTGTTGCCTATGATTTTCCATTGGATTGATAGGCCAGGTACTGTCTTTTGCTTTTGTTTGGCCATGTTGTGTGCGCAGTCACTAGGATTATGTGAATTAATGTAAACTCAGTTAACAACTTCTCTGTGTTGGTGTAGTGGTAGGCTCTTTGCTTGGGCTGCGAGAAGTTGTGGGTTTGACTTTTAGGCAAAGCCCATGGACTTTGTATGGCTGCATGTAATTGCCTAGTCCAATGGACTGTGTTGCCTATGAGTTTCCATTGAATTGATAGGCCAGGTATTGTCTTTTGTTTGGCCGTGTTGTGTGCGCAGTCGGTAGGATTATGTGAATTAATGTAGAATCAGTTTCCCACTTCTCTGTGTTGGTTTAGGGGTAGGCTCTTTGCTTAAGCTGCGAGAGGTTGTGGGTTCGACTCTGAGGCAAGGCCCATGGAGTTTGAATGGCTGCATGTAATTGCGTAGTTCAATTGACTGTGTTGCGTATGAGTTCCCATTGGATTGATAGGCCAGGTACTGCCTTTTGCTTATGTTTGGCCATGTTGTGTTCGCAGTCACTAGGATTATGTGAATTAATGTAGAGTCAGGTTCACATTTCTCTGTGTTGGTGTAGTGGTAGGCTCTTTGCTTGATCTGCGAGAGGTTGTGAGTTAGACTTTGAGGCAAGGCCCATGGACTTTGTATGGCTGCATGTTATTGCCTAGTCCAATGGACTATGTTGCCTATGAGTTTCAATTGGATTGATAGGCCAGGTACTGTCTTTTGCTTTTGTTTGGCCATGTTGTGTTCGCAGTCACTAGGATTATGTGAATTAATGTAGAGTCATTCACCTACTTCTCTGTGTTGGTGTAGTTGTAGTCTCTTTGCTTAAGCTGTGAGAGGTTGTGGGTTCGACTCTGAGGCAAAGCACATGGAGTTTGTATGGCAGCATGTAATTGCCTAGTTCAATTGACTGTGTTGCCTATGAGTTTCCTTTGAATTGATAGGCCAGGTATTGTCTTTTGTTTGGCCATGTTGTGTGCGCAGTCAGTAGGATTATTTGAATTAATGTAGAATCAGTTTCCCACTTCTCTGTGTTGGTGTAGTGGTAGGCTCTTTGCTTGGGCTGCGAGAGGTTGTGGGTTCGACTCTAATGCAAGGCCCATGGACTTTGTATGGCTGCATGTAATTGCCTAGTCCAATGTACTGTGTTAGCTTTGAGTTTCCATTGGATTGATAGGCCAGGTACTGTCTTTTGCTTTTGTTTGGCCATGTTGTGTGCGCAGTCACTAGGATTCTGTGAATTAATGTAGAGTCTGTTTCCAACTTCTCTGTGTTGGTTTAGTGGTAGGCTCTTTGCTTGTTCTCCAAGAGGTTGTGGGTTCGACTTTGAGGCAAGGCCCATTAACTTTGTATGACTTTGCTTAGTCTAATGGACTATGTTGCCTATGATTTCATTGGATTGATAGGCCAGATAATATCTTTTGCATTTGTTTGGCCATGTTGTGTGCGCAGTCACTAGGATTATGTGAATTAATGTAGAGTCATTTACCTACTTCTCTGTGTTGGTGTAGTGGTAGTCTCTTTGCTTAAGTTGCGAAAGGTTGTTGGGTCGACTTTGAGGCAAGGCCCATGGAGTTTGTATGGCTGCATGTAATTGCCTATTTTAGTTGACTGTGTTACCTATGAGTTCCTATTGGATTGATAGGCCAGGTACTACCTTTTGCTTTTGTTTGGCCATGTTGTGTGCGCAGTCACTAGGATTATGTGAACTAATGTAAACTCAGTTTTCAACTTCTCTGTGTTGGTGTAGTGGTAGGCTCTTTGCTTGGGCTGCGAGAAAATGTGGGTTTGACTCTGAGGCAAAGCCCATAGACTTTGTATGGCTGCATGTAATTGCCTAGTCCAATGTACTGTGTTGCCTATGAGTTTTCATTGGACTGATAGGCCAGGTATTGTCTTTTGTTTGGTTATGTTGTGTGCGAAGTCGGTAGGATTATGTGAATTAATGTAGAATCAGTTTCCCACTTCTCTGTGTTGGTGTAGTGGAAGGCGCTTTGCTTGGCTGCGAGAGGTTGTGGGTTTGACTCTGAGGCAAGGCCCATGGACTTTGTATGGCTGCATGTAATTGCCTAGTTCAATGGACTGTGTTGCCTATGAGTTTCCATTGGCTTGATAGGCCAGGTAATGTCTTTTGCTTCTGTTTGGCCATGTTGTGTGCGCAGTCACTAGGATTATGTGAATTAATGTAGATGCAGCTTCCTACTTCTTTGTGTTGGTGTGGTTGTAGGCTCTTTGTTTGTTCTGCCAAAGGTTGTGGGATAGACTCTGAGGCAAGGCCCATGGACTCTGTATGGCTGCATGTAATTGCCTAGTCCAATGGATGGGGTTGCCTCTGAGTTTCCATTGGATTGATAGGCCAGGTACTGTCTTTTGCTTTCGTTTGGCCATGTTGTGTGCGCAGTCACTAGGATTATGTGAATTAATGTAGAATCTGTTTTCCACTTCTCTGTGTTGGTGTATTGGTAGGATCTTTGCTTGGGCTGCGAGAAGTTGTGGGTTTGACTCTGAGGCAAGGCCCATGGACTTTTTATGGCTGCATGTAATTGCCTAGTCCAATGGACTGTGTTGCCTATGAGTTTCCATTGGATTGATAGGCCAGGTATGGACTTTTGCTTTCGTTTGGCCATGTTGTGTGCGCAGCCACTAGGATTATGTGAATTAATGTAGAGGCAGGTTCACATTTCTCTGTGTTGGTGTAGTGGTAAGCTCTTTGCTTGAGCTGCGAGAGGTTGTGAGTTCGACTTTGAGACAAGGCCCATGGACTTTATATGGCTGCATGTTATTGCCTAGTCCAATGGACTGTGTTGCCTATGAGTTTCCATTGGATTGATAAGCCAGGTACTGTCTTTTGCTTTTGTTTAGCCATGTTGTGTGCGCAGTCGGTAGGATTATGTGAATTAATGTAGAATCAGTTTCCTACTTCTCTGTATTGGTGTAGTGGTAGGCTCTTTGCTTGGCTGCGAGAGGTTGTGGGTTTGACTCTGAAGCAAGGCCCATGGACTTTGTATGTCTCCATGTAATTGTCTAGTCCAATGGACTGTGTTGCCTATGAGTTTCCATTGGATTGATAGGCCAGGTACTGTCTTTTGCTTTTGTTTGGCCATGTTGTGTGCGCAGTCACTAGGATTATGTGAATTAATGTAGAGTCAGTTTCCAACTTCTCTGTGTTGGTTTAGTGGTAGGCTCTTTGCTTGTTCTCCAAGAGGTTGTGGGTTCGACTCTGAGGCAAGGCCCTTGAACTTTGTATGGCTACATGTATTTGCCTAGTCTAATGGACTGTGTTGCCTATGCGTTTCCATTGGATTGATAGGCCAGATAATGTCTTTTGCATTTGTTTCGCAATGTTGTGTGCACAGTCACTAGGATTATGTGAACTAATGTAAACTCAAAAGAACCAATTGAATGACCAAAAAGTAAAGATAGCTACACTCATTTAAGCAGTAAGAACCTATAAAGATGTGAGTGAACCAGCCAATATAAAAGTATATAATCTTTATTGAAAAATTTGTTAAAAGACAAACACATAAAACAGACAATGATGAGGACACATACAATTAACCTCAGGTGAACCAAAATATACAAGCAATAAATAGCATAAGTGCATAATGGTCATGTATCGGAAAAAAAGTGCACCAAAAAAGGGGTGCTGTCCAAGTTTCTTTGAAGAGCCAATAGTCTTTAGGTAGATGAAGAGTGTCCCAAAGAACACCAATAAGGTGGAACTATATTAAATTTCAAGCTAAACAAAGCTTTTTTCTTCATTCAAGACTAAATGTATGAGAGCCACAATCCTATTGCTACAAAACGTGGCATATAACAGGGGAAACAAAGAATACATGTGTCTATGATATTAACAGGATATAATCCTATAAGATGCAAACATAATAGTTTATAAAAAGCAAATCCTGAATGGATCAGGTGGTATAACCACAACAATGTTTCCAAATGCCTACAGTCCCAAACAGGGGAGAAGCAGGATCTCAACCATACATATAAAGAAAAGGCAGAAACTGACACAAGTGTCAAAATATAACACTTTTTTCACAGGGCTGGACTAGGAGGCCATATTCCCAGTGTTATAATCAGATAGAAGGGCGGAATGGCTGCATTACCACAGTACTATACCTTTACAAGGAAACAGAGTCAGCCATAGGACCGACCCAAACACTGTGGTGAATCCACAAAAACACACACCAGAAGGGTGTTACAGGGCCCAGACTAAAAAGCCATATTCCCAGTACTATAGCCCACAGAAAGGCAGCATGGCTGCAATACCACAGTAATTTGCCCCTACAAGGGAACAAAGTCAGCCATAAGAACCAACCTTAGCACTGAGTGGCAAGCCCACAAAGACACAGACCAGGAAGATAATAACCTGAGGATAAAGGTACCCCGACACGTGTTTCGCAGAAAAGCTTCTTCCAAGGGGAAACACGTGTCGGGGTACCTTTATCCTCAGGTTATTATCTTCCTGGTCTGTGTCTTTGTGGGCTTGCCACTCAGTGCTAAGGTTGGTTCTTATGGCTGACTTTGTTCCCTTGTAGGGGCAAATTACTGTGGTATTGCAGCCATGCTGCCTTTCTGTGGGCTATAGTACTGGGAATATGGCTTTTTAGTCTGGGCCCTGTAACACCCTTCTGGTGTGTGTTTTTGTGGATTCACCACAGTGTTTGGGTCGGTCCTATGGCTGACTCTGTTTCCTTGTAAAGGTATAGTACTGTGGTAATGCAGCCATTCCGCCCTTCTATCTGATTATAACACTGGGAATATGGCCTCCTAGTCCAGCCCTGTGAAAAAAGTGTTATATTTTGACACTTGTGTCAGTTTCTGCCTTTTCTTTATATGTATGGTTGAGATCCTGCTTCTCCCCTGTTTGGGACTGTAGGCATTTGGAAACATTGTTGTGGTTATACCACCTGATCCATTCAGGATTTGCTTTTTATAAACTATTATGTTTGCATCTTATAGGATTATATCCTGTTAATATCATAGACACATGTATTCTTTGTTTCCCCTGTTATATGCCACGTTTTGTAGCAATAGGATTGTGGCTCTCATACATTTAGTCTTGAATGAAGAAAAAAGCTTTGTTTAGCTTGAAATTTAATATAGTTCCACCTTATTGGTGTTCATTGGGACACTCTTCATCTACCTAAAGACTAGTGGCTCTTCAAAGAAACTTGGACAGCACCCCTTTTTTGGTGCACTTTTTTTCCGATACATGACCATTATGCACTTATGCTATTTATTGCTTGTATATTTTGGTTCACCTGAGGTTAATTGTATGTGTCCTCATCATTGTCTGTTTTATGTGTTTGTCTTTTAACAAATTTTTCAATAAAGATTATATACTTTTATATTGGCTGGTTCACTCACATCTTTATAGGTTCTTACTGCTTAAATGAGTGTAGCTATCTTTACTTTTTGGTCATTCAATTGGTTCTTTTGAGTTTACATTAGTTCACATAATCCTAGTGACTGCGCACACAACATGGCCAAACAAAAGCAAAAGACAGTACCTGGCCTATCAATCCAATGGAAACTCATAGGCAACACAGTCAATTACATGCTGCCATACAAACTCCATGTGCTTTGCCTCAGAGTCGAACCCACAACCTCTCACAGCTTAAGCAAAGAGACTACAACTACACCAACACAGAGAAGTAGGTGAATGACTCTACATTAATTCACATAATCCTAGTGACTGCGAACACAACATGGCCAAACAAAAGCAAAAGACAGTACCTGGCCTATCAATCCAATTGAAACTCATAGGCAACATAGTCCATTGGACTAGGCAATAACATGCAGCCATACAAAGTCCATGGGCCTTGCCTCAAAGTCTAACTCACAACCTCTCGCAGCTCAAGCAAAGAGCCTACCACTACACCAACACAGAGAAATGTGAACCTGACTCTACATTAATTCACATAATCCTAGTGACTGCGAACACAACATGGCCAAACATAAGCAAAAGGCAGTACCTGGCCTATCAATCCAATGGGAACTCATACGCAACACAGTCAATTGAACTACGCAATTACATGCAGCCATACAAACTCCATGGGCCTTGCCTCAGAGTCGAACCCACAACCTCTCGCAGCTTAAGCAAAGAGCCTACCCCTAAACCAACACAGAGAAGTGGGAAACTGATTCTACATTAATTCACATAATCCTACCGACTGCGCACACAACACGGCCAAACAAAAGACAATACCTGGCCTATCAATTCAATGGAAACTCATAGGCAACACAGTCCATTGGACTAGGCAATTACATGCAGCCATACAAAGTCCATGGGCTTTGCCTAAAAGTCAAACCCACAACTTCTCGCAGCCCAAGCAAAGAGCCTACCACTACACCAACACAGAGAAGTTGGTAACTGAGTTTACATTAATTCACATAATCCTAGTGACTGCGCACACAACATGGCCAAACAAAAGCAAAAGACAGTACCTGGCCTATCAATCCAATGGAAAATCATAGGCAACACAGTCCATTGGACTAGACAATTACATGGAGACATACAAAGTCCATGGGCCTTTCCTCAGAGTCAAACCCACAACCTCTCGCAGCCAAGCAAAGAGCCTACCACTACACCAACACAGAGAAGTGGGAAACTGATTCTACATTAATTCACATAATCCTACCGACTGCGCACACAACATGGCCAAACAAAAGACAATACCTGGCCTATCAATCCAATGGAAACTCATAGGCAACACAGTCCATTAGACTAGGCAAATACATGCAGCCATATAAAGTTCATGGGCCTTGCCTCAGAGTCGAACCCACATCCTCTTGGAGAACAAGCAAAGAGCCTACCACTAATCCAACACAGAGAAGTTGGAAACCGACTCTACATTAATTCACATAATCCTAGTGACTGCGCACACAACATGGCCAAACAAAAGCAAAAGACATTACCTGGCCTATCAATCCAATGTAAACTCATAGGTAACACAGTACATTACTAGGATTATGTGAATTAATGTAGAGTCAGGTTCACATTTCTCTGTGTTGGTGTAGTGGTAGGCTCTTTGCTTGAGCTGCGAGAGGTTGTGAGTTAGACTTTGAGGCATGGCCCATGGACTTTGTATGGCTGCATGTTATTGCCTAGTCCAATGGACTATGTTGCCTATGAGTTTCAATTGGATTGATAGGCAAGGTACTGTCTTTTGCTTTTGTTTGGCCATGTTGTGTTCGCAGTCACTAGGATTATGTGAATTAATGTAGAGTCATTCACCTACTTCTCTGTGTTGGTGTAGTTGTAGTCTCTTTGTTGCTTATGAGTTTCAATTTGATTGATAGGCCAGGTACTGTCTTTTGCTTTTGTTTGGCCATGTTATGTGCGCAGTCACTAGGATTATGTGAATTAATGTAGAGTCATTCACCTTCTTCTCTGTGTTGGTGTAGTGGTAGTCTCTTTGCTTAAACTGCGAGAGGTTGTGGGTTCGACTCTGAGGCAAAGCCCATGGAGTTTGTATGGCAGCATGTAATTGCCTAGTTCAATTGACTGTGTTGCCTATGAGTTTCCATTGAATTGATAGGCCAGGTATTGCCTTTTGTTTGGCCATGTTGTGTGCGCAGTCACTAGGATTATGTGAACTAATGTAAACTCAGTTTCCAACTTCTCTGTGTTGGTGTAATCGTAGGCTATTTCCTTGGGCTGCGAGAAATTGTGGGTTTGACTCTGAGGCAAAGCCCATGGACTTTGTATGGCTGCATGTAATTGCCAAGTCCAATGGACTGTGTTGCCTATGAGTTTCCTTTGAATTGATAGGCCAGGTATTGTCTTTTGTTTGGCCATGTTGTGTGCGCAGTCGGTAGGATTATTTGAATTAATGTAGAAACAGTTTCCCACTTCTCTGTGTTGGTGTAGTGGTAGGCTCTTTGCTTGGGCTGCGAGAGGTTGTGGGTTCGACTCTAATGCAAGGCCCATGGACTTTGTATGTCTCCATGTAATTGTCTAGTCCAATGGACTGTGTTGCCTATGAGTTTCCATTGGTTTGATAGGCCAGGTACTGTCTTTTGCTTTTGTTTGGCCATGTTATGTGCGCAGTCACTAGGATTATGTGAATTAATGAAGAATTGGTTTTCCACTTCTCTGTGTTGGTGTATTAGTAGGCTCTTTCCTTGGGCTACGAGAGGGTGTGGGTTCGACTCTGGGGCAAGGCCAATGGGCTTTGTATGGCTGCATGTAATTGCCTAGTCCAATGTACTGTGTTAGCTTTGAGTTTCCATTGGATTGATAGGCCAGGTGCTGTCTTTTGCTTTTGTTTTGCCATGTTGTGTGCGCAGTCACTAGGATTCTGTGAATTAATGTAGAGTTTGTTTCCAACTTCTCTGTGTTGGTTTAGTGGTAGGCTCTTTGCTTGTTCTCCAAGAGGTTGTAGGTTCGACTCTGAGGCAAGGCCCATTAACTTTGTATGGCTGCATATATTTGCTTAGTCTAATGGACTATGTTGCCTATGATTTCATTGGATTGATAGGCCAGATAATGTCTTTTGCATTTGTTTGGCCATGTTGTGTGCGCAGTCTCTAGGATTATGTGAATTAATGTAGAGTCCTTTACCTACTTCTCTGTGTTGGTGTAGTGGTAGTCTTTTTGCTTAAGCTGCGAAAGGTTGTTGGTTCGACTTTGAGGCAAGGCCAATGGAGTTTGTATGGATGCATGTAATTGCCTATTTCAGTTGACTGTGTTACCTATGAGTTCCTATTGGATTGATAGGCCAGGTACTACCTTTTGCTTTTGTTTGGCCATGTTGTGTGCGCAGTCACTAGGATTATGTGAACTAATGTAAACTCAGTTTTCAACTTCTCTGTGTTGGTGTAGTGGTAGGCTCTTTTCTTGGGCTGCGAGAAAATGTGGGTTTGACTCTGAGGCAAAGCCCATAGACTTTGTATGGCTGCATGTAATTGCCTAGTCCAATGGACTGTGTTGCCTATGAGTTTTCATTGGACTGATAGGCCAGGTATTGTCTTTTGTTTGGTTATGTTGTGTGCGAAGTCGGTAGGATTATGTGAATTAATGTAGAATCAGTTTCCCACTTCTCTGTGTTGGTGTAGTGGAAGGCGCTTTGCTTGGCTGCGAGAAGTTGTGGGTTTGACTCTGAGGCAAGGCCCATGGACTTTGTATGGCTGCATGTAATTGCCTAGTTCAATGGACGGTGTTGCCTATGAGTTTCCATTGGCTTGATAGGCCAGGTAATGTCTTTTGCTTCTGTTTGGCCATGTTGTGTGCGCAGTCACTAGGATTATGTGAATTAATGTAGATGCAGCTTCCTACTTCTTTGTGTTGGTGTGGTTGTAGGCTCTTTGCTTGTTCTGCCAGAGGTTGTGGGATAGACTCTGAGGCAAGGCCCATGGACTCTGTATGGCTGCATGTAATTGCCTAGTCCAATGGATGGGGTTGCCTCTGAGTTTCCATTGGATTGATAGGCCAGGTACTGTCTTTTGCTTTTGTTTGGCCATGTTGTGTGCGCAGTCACTAGGATTATGTGAGTTAATGTAGAGTCGGTTTCACACTTCTCCATGTTGCTGTAGTGGTAGGCTTTTTTCTTGGGCTGCGAGAGGTTGTGAGTTCGACTCTGAGGCAAGGCCCATGGACTTTTTATGGCTGCATGTAATTGCATAGTCCAATGGACTGTGTTACCTATGAGATTCCATTGGATTGATAGGCCAGGTGCCTTCTTTTGCTTTTGTTTGGCCATGTTTTGTGCGCAGTCACTAGGATTATGTGAATTAATGTTGAGTCAGTTTCCCACTTCTCTGTGTTGGTGTAGTGGTAGGCTCTTTGCTTGGGCTGGGAGAGGTTGTGAGTTCGACTCAAATGCAAGGCTCATGGACTTTGTATGGCTGCATCTAATTGCCTAGTCCAAAGGACTGTGTTGCCTATGAGTTTCCATTGGATTGATAGGCCAGGTATTGACTTTTGCTTTCGTTTGGCCATGTTGTGTGCGCAGTCACTAGGATTATGTGAATTAATATAGAGTCAGTTTCACATTTCTCTGTGTTGGTGTAGTGGTAGGCTCTTTGCTTGAGCTGCGAGAGGTTGTGGATCTGACTCTGAGGCAAGGCCCTTGGACTTTTTATGGCTGCATGTAATTGCCTAGTATAATGGACTGTGTTGCCTATGAGTTTCCATTGGATTGATAGGCCAGGTATTGACTTTTGCTTTCGTTTGGCCATGTTGTGTGCGCAGTCACTAGGTTTATGTGAATTAATGTAGAGTCAGGTTCACATTTCTCTGTGTTGGTGTAGTAGTAGGCTCTTTGCTTAAACTGCGAGAGGTTGTGAGTTCGACTTTGAGGCAAGGCCCATGGACATTGTATGGCTGCATGTTATTGCCTAGTCCAATGGACTATGTTGCTTATGAGCTTCAATTGGATTGATAGGCCAGATACTGTCTTTTGCTTTTGTTTGGCCATGTTGTGTGCGCAGTCACTAGGATTATGTGAATTAATGTAGTGTCTTTCACCTACTTCTCTGTGTTGGTTTAGTGGTAGGCTCTTTGCTTGTTCTCCAAGAGGTTGTGGGTTCGACTCTGAGGCAAGGCCCATGAACTTTGTATGGCTGCATGTATTTGCCTAGTCTAATGGACTGTGTTGCCTATGAGTTTCCATTGGATTGATAGGCCAGATAATGTCTTTTGCATTTGTTTGGCCATGTTGTGTGCACAGTCACTAGGATTATGTGAACTAATGTAAACTCTGTTACCAACTTCTCTGTGTTGGTGTAGTGGTAGGCTCTTTGCTTGGGCTGCGAGAAATTGTGGGTTTGACTCTGAGGCAAAGCCCATGGACTTTGTATGGCTGCATGTAATTGTCTTGTCCAATGGACTGTGTTGCCTATGAGTTTCCACTGGTTTGATAGGCCAGGTAATGTCTTTTGCTTTTGTTTGGCCATGTTGTGTGCGCAGTCACTAGGAATATGTGAATTAATGTAGACGCAGCTTCCTACTTTTTTGTGTTGGTGTAGTTGTAAGCTCTTTGCTTGTTCTGCCAGAGGTTGTGGGTTTGACTCTGAGGCAAGGCCCATGGACTTTGTATGGCTGCATGTAATTGCCTAGTCCAATGGACTATGTTGTCTATGAGTTTCCATTGGATTGATAGGCCAGGGACTGTCTTCTGCTTTTGTTTGGCCATGTTGTGTGCGCAGTCACTAGGATTATGTGAATTTATGTTGAGTCAGTTTCGCTTTTCTCTGTGTTGGTGTAGTGGTAGGCTCTTTGCTTGGGCTGAGAGAGGTTGTGGGTTTGACTCTGAGACAAGGCCCATGGACTTTGTATGGCTGCATGTAATTGCCTAGTCCAATTGATTGCGTTGCCTATGAGTTTCCATTGGATTGATAGGCCAGGTACCGTCTTTTGCTTTTGTTTGGCCATGTTGTGTGCGCAGTCACTAGGATTATGTGAATTAATGTAGAATCTGTTTTCCACTTCTCTGTGTTGGTGTATTGGTAGGCTCTTTGCTTGGGCTACGAGAGGTTGTGGGTTTGACTCTGGGGCAAGGCCCATGGGCTTTGTATGGCTGCATGCAATTGCCTAGTCCAATGTACTGTGTTACCTATGAGTTTACATTAGATTGATAGGCCAGGTAATGTCTTTTGCTTTTGTTTGGCCATGTTGTGTGCGCAGTCACTAGGATTATGTGAATTAATGTAGAGTGAGTTTCCAACTTCTCTGTGTTGGTTTAGGGGTAGGCTCTTTGCTTGTTCTCCAAGAGGATGTGGGTTCGACTCTGAGGCAAGGCCCATGAACTTTGTATGGCTGCATGTATTTGACTAGTCTAATGGACTGTGTTGCCTATGAGTTTCCATTGAATTGATAGGCCAGGTATTGTCTTTTGTTTAGCCATGTTGTGTGCGCAGTCGGTAGGATTATGTGAATTAATGTAGAATCAGTTTCCCACTTCTCTGTGTTGGTGTAGTGGTAGGCTCTTTGCTTGGCTGCGAGAGGTTGAGGGTTTGACTCTGAGGCAAGGCCCATGGACTTTGTATGTCTCCATGTAATTTTCTAGTCCAATGGACTGTGTTGCCTATGAGTTTCCATTGGATTGATAAGCCAGGTACTGACTTTTGCTTTTGTTTGGCCATGTTGTGTGCGCAGTCGGTAGGATTATGTGAATTAATGTAGTACCAGTTTCCCACTTTTCTGTGTTGGTGTAGTAGTAGGCTCTTTGCTTGGCTGCGCGAGGTTGTGGGTTTGACTCTGAGGCAAGGCCCATGGACTTTGTATGTCTCCATGTAATTTTCTAGTCCAATGGACTGTGTTGCCTATGAGTTTTCATTGGATTGATAGGCCAGGTACTGTCTTTTGCTTTTGTTTGGCCATGTTGTGTGCGCAGTCACTAGGATTATGTGAATTAATGTAGAGTCAGTTCCCAACTTCTCTGTGTTGGTCTAGGGGTAGGCTCTTTGCTTAAGCTGCGAGAGGTTGTGGGTTCGACTCTGAGGCAAGGCCCATGGAGTTTGTATGGCTGCATATAATTGCGTAGTTCAATTGACTGTGTTGCCTATGAGTTCCCATTGGATTGATAGGCCAGGTACTGCCTTTTGCTTTTGTTTGGCCATGTTGTGTGCGCAGTCACTAGGATTATGTGAATTAATGTAGAGTCTGGTTCACATTTCTCTGTGTTGGTGTAGTGGTAGGCTCTTTGCTTGAGCTGCGAGAGGTTGTGAGTTCGACTTTGAGGCAAGGCCCATGGACGTTGTATGGCTGCATGTTATTGCCTAGTCCAATGGACTATGTTGCCTATGAGTTTTAATTGGAATGATAGGCCAGGTACTGTCTTTTGCTTTTGTTTGGCCATGTTGTGTGCGCAGTCACTAGGATTATGTGAATTAATGTAGAGTCAGGTTCACACTTCTCTGTGTTGCTGTAGTGGTAGGCTTTTTTCTTGGGCTGCGAGAGGTTGTGAGTTCGACTCTGAGGCAAGGCCCATGGACTTTGTATGGCTGCATGTAATTGCCTAGTCCAATGGACTGTGTTGCCTATGAGTTTCCATTGGATTGATAGGCCAGGTACTGTCTTTTGCTTTCGTTTGGCCATGTTGTGTGCGCAGTCACTAGGATTATGTGAGTTAATGAAGAGTCAGTTTCAAACTTCTCTGTGTTGGTGTAGTGGTAGGCTCTTTGCTTTGGCTGCGAGAAGTTGTGGGTTTGACTCTAATGCAAGGTTCATGGACTTTGTATAACTGCATGTAATTGCCTAGTCCACTGGACTGTGTTGCCTATGAGTTTCCATTGGATTGATAGGCCAGGTATTGACTTTTGCTTTCGTTTGGCCATGTTGTGTGCGCAGTCACTAGGATTATGTGAATTAATGTAGAGTCAGTTTCACATTTCTCTGTGTTGGTGTAGTGGTAGGATCTTTGCTTGGGCTGCGAGAAGTTGTGGGTTTGACTCTGAGGCAAGGCCCATGGACTTTTTATGGCTGCATGTAATTGCCTAGTCCAATGGACTGTGTTGCCTATGAGTTTCCATTGGATTGATAGGCCAGGTATGGACTTTTGCTTTCGTTTGGCCATGTTGTGTGCGCAGTCACTAGGATTATGTGAATTAATGTAGAGGCAGGTTCACATTTCTCTGTGTTGGTGTAGTGGTAGGCTCTTTGCTTGAGCTGCGAGAGGTTGTGAGTTCGACTTTGAGGCAAGGCGCATGGACTTTGTATGGCTGCATGTTATTGCCTAGTCCAATGGACTGTGTTGCCTATGAGTTTCCATTGGATTGATAAGCCAGGTACTGTCTTTTGCTTTTGTTTAGCCATGTTGTGTGCGCAGTCGGTAGGATTATGTGAATTAATGTAGAATCAGTTTCCCACTTCTCTGTATTGGTGTAGTGGTAGGCTCTTTGCTTGGCTGCGAGAGGTTGTGGGTTTGACTCTGAAGCAAGGCCCATGGACTTTGTATGTCTCCATGTAATTGTCTAGTCCAATGGACTGTGTTGCCTATGAGTTTCCATTGGATTGATAGGCCAGATAATGTCTTTTGCATTTGTTTCGCAATGTTGTGTGCACAGTCACTAGGATTATGTGAACTAATGTAAACTCAGTTTCCATCTTGTCTGTGTTGGTGTAGTGGTAGGCTCTTTGCTTGGGCTGCGACAAATTGTGGGTTTGACTCAGAGGCAAAGCCCATGGACTTTGTATGGCTGCATGTAATTGTTTAGTCCAATGGACTGTGTTGCCTATGAGTTTCCATTGGCTTGATAGGCCAGGTAATGTCTTTTGCTTTTGTTTGGCCATGTTGTGTGCGCAGTCTCTAGGAATATGTGAATTAATGTAGACGCACCTTCCTACTTTTTTGTGTTGGTGTAGTTGTAAGCTCTTTGCTTGTTCTGCCAGAGGTTGTGGGTTTGACTCTGAGGCAAGGCCCATGGACTTTGTATGGCTGCATGTAATTGCCTAGTCCAATGGACTATGTTGTATATGAGTTTCCATTGGATTGATAGGCCAGGGACTGTCTTTTGCTTTTGTTTGGCCATGTTGTGTGTGCAGTCACTAGGATTATGTGAATTTATGTTGAGTCAGTTTCGCTCTTCTCTGTGTTGGTTTAGTGGTAGGCTCTTTGCTTGGGCTACAAGAGGTTGTGGGTTCGACTCTGAGGCAAGGCCCATGGACTTTGTATGGTTGCATGTAATTGCCTAGTCCAATTGATTGCTTTGCCTATGAGTTTCTATTGGATTGATAGGCCAGGTACTGTCTTTTGCTTTTGTTTGGCCATGTTGTGAGCGCAGTCACTAGGATTATGTGAATTAATGTAGAATCAGTTTTTCACTTCTCTGTGTTGGTGTATTGGTAGGCTCTTTGCTTGGGCTACGAGAGGTTGTGGGTTCGACTCTGGGGCAAGGCCCATGGGCTTTGTATGGCTGCATTTAATTGCCTAGTCTAATGTACTGTGTTACCTATGAGTTTCCATTGGATTGATAGGCCAGGTACTGTCTTTTGCTTTTGTTTGGCCATGTTGTGTGCGCAGTCACTAGGATTATGTGAATTAATGTAGAGTCGGTTTCCAACTTCTCTGTGTTGGTTTAGTGGTAGGCTCTTTGCTTGTTCTCCAAGAAGTTGTGGGTTCGACTCTGAGGCAAGGCCCATGAACTTTGTATGGCTGCATGTATTTGCCTAGTCTAATGGACTGTGTTGCCTATGAGTTTCCATTGGATTGATAGGCCAGGTATTGTCTTTTGTTTGGCCATGTTGTGTGCGCAGTCGGTAGGATTATGTGAATTAATGTAGAATCAGTTTCCCACTTATCTGTGTTGGTGTAGTGGTAGGCTCTTTGCTTGGCTGCGAGAGGTTGTGGGTTTGACTTTGAGGCAAGGCCCATGGACTTTGTATGTCTCCATGTAATTGTCTAGTTCAATGTACTGTGTTGCCTATGAGTTTCCATTGGCTTGATAGGCCAGGTAATGTCTTTTGCTTTTGTTTGGCCATGTTGTGTGCACATTCACTAGGATTATGTGAATTAATGTAGACGCAACTTCCTACTTCTTTGTGTTGGTGTAGTTGTAGGCTCTTTGCTTGTTCTGCCAGAGGTTGTGGGTTTGACTCTGAGGCAAGGCCCATGGACTTTGTATGGCTGCATGTAATTGCCAAGTCCAATGCACTGTGTTGCCTACGAGTTTCCATTGGATTGATAGGCCAGGTATTGTCTTTTGCTTTTGTTTGGCCATGTTGTGTGCGCAGTCACTAGGATTATGTGAATTAATGTAGAATCCGTTTCCCACTTCTCTGTGTTGGTGTAGTGGAAGCTGCTTTGCTTGGCTGCGAGAGGTTGTGGGTTTGACTCTGCGGCATGGCCCATGGACTTTGTATGGCTGCATGTAATCGCCTAGTTCAATGGACTGTGTTGCCTATGAGTTTCCATTGGCCTGATAGGCCAGGTAATGTCTTTTGCTTTTGTTTGGCCATGTTGTGTGCGCATTCACTAGGATTATGTGAATTAATGTAGACGCAGCTTCCTACTTCTTTGTGTTGGTGTAGTTGTAGGCTCTTTGCTTGTTCTGCCAGAGGTTGTGGGTTTGACTCTGAGGCAAGGCCCATGGACTTTGTGAGGCTGCATGTAATTGCCTATTCCAATGGGCTATGTTGTCTATGAGTTTCCATTGGATTGATAGGCAAGGGACTGTCTTTAGCTTTTGTTTGGCCATGTTGTGTGCGCAGTCACTAGGATTATGTGAATTAATGTAGAGTCAGTTTCACACTTCTCTGTGTTGATGTAGTGGTAGGCTCTTTGCTTGGGCTGTAAGAGGTTGTGGGTTTGACTCTGAGGCAAGGCCCATGGACTTTGTATGGCTGCATGTAATTGCCTAGTCCAATGGATTGATAGGCCAGGTACTGTCTTTTGTTTTCGTTTGGCCATGTTTTGTGCGCAGTCACTAGGATTATGTGAGTTAATGTAGAGACAGTTTCACACTTCTGTGTTGCTGAAGTGGTAGGCTTTTTTGTTGGGCTGCGAGAGGTTGTGAGTTCGACTCTGAGGCAAGGCCCATGGACTTTGTATGGCTGCATGTAATTGCATAGTCCAATGGACTGCGTTACCTATGAGTTTCCATTGGATTGATAGGCCAGGTGCTTTCTTTTGCTTTTGTTTGGCCATGTTGTGTGCGCAGTCACTAGGAATATGTGAATTAATGTAGAGTCAGTTTCACATTTCTCTTTGTTGGTGTAGTGGTAGGCTCTTTGCTTGGGCTGTGAGAGGTTGTGGGTTTGACTCTGAGGCAAGGCCCATGGACTTTTTATGGCTGCATGTAATTGCCTAGTCCAATGGACTTTGTTGCCTATGAGTTTCCATTGGATTGATAGGCCAGGTATTGACTTTTGCTTTCGTTTGGCCATGTTGTGTGCGCAGTCACTAGGATTATGTGAATTAATGTAGAGTCAGTTTCACATTTCTCTGTGTTGGTGTAGTGGTAGGCTCTTTGCTTGGGCTGCGAGAGGTTGTGGGTTTGACTCTGAGGCAAGGCCCATGGACTTTTTATGGCTGCATGTAATTGCCTAGTCCAATGGACTGTGTTGCCTATGAGTTTCCATTGGATTGATAGGCCAGGTACTGTCTTTTGTTTTCGTTTGGCCATGTTGTGTGCGCACTCACTAGGATTATGTGAATTAATGTAGAGGCAGGTTCACATTTCTCTGTGTTGGTGTAGTGGTAGGCTCTTTGCTTGAGCTGCGAGAGGTTGTGGGTTTGACTCTGAGGCAAGGCCCATGGACTTTTTATGGCTGCATGTTATTGCCTAGTCCAATGGACTGTGTTGCCTATGAGTTTCCATTGGATTGATAAGCCAGGTACTGTCTTTTGCTTTTGTTTAGCCATGTTGTGTGCGCAGTCGGTAGGATTATGTGAATTAATGTAGAATCAGTTTCCAACTTCTCTGTGTTGGTTTAGTGGTAGGCTCTTTGCTTGTTCTCCAAGAGGTTGTGGGTTCGACTCTGAGGCAAGGCCCATGAACTTTGTATGGCTGCATGTATTTGCCTAGTCTAATGGACTGTGTTGCCTATGAGTTTCCATTGGATTGATAGGCCAGATAATGTCTTTTGCATTTGTTTCGCCATGTTGTGTGCACAGTCACTAAGATTATGTGAACTAATGTAAACTCAGTTTCCAACTTGTCTGTGTTGTTGTAGTGGTAGGCTCTTTGCTTGGGATGCGAGAAATTGTGGGTTTGACTCTGAGGCAAAGCCCATGGACTTTGTATGGCTGCATGTAATTGTTTAGTCCAATGGACTGTGTTGCCTATGAGTTTCTATTGGATTTATAGGCCAGGTAATGTCTTTTGCTTTTGTTTGGCCATGTTGTGTGCGCAGTCACTAGGATTATGTGAATTAATGTAGAATCAGTTTTCCACTTCTCTGTGTTGGTGTAGTGGTAGGCTCTTTGCTTGGCTGCGAGAGGTTGTGGGTTTGACTCTGAGGCAAGGCCCATGGACTTTGTATGTCTCCATGTAATTGTCTAGTCCAATGGACTGTGTTGCCTATGAGTTTCTATTGGATTTATAGGCCAGGTATTTTCTTTTGTTTGGCCATGTTGTGTGCGCAGTCGGTAGGATTATGTGAATTAATGTAGAATCAGTTTCCCACTTCTCTGTGTTGGTGTAGTGGTAGGCTCTTTGCTTGGCTGCGAGAGGTTGTGGGTTTGACTCTGAGGCAAGGCCCATGGACTTTGTATGTCTCCATGTAATTGTCTAGTCCAATGGACTGTGTTGCCTATGAGTTTCTATTGGATTTATAGGCCAGGTACTGTCTTTTGCTTTTGTTTGGCCATGTTGTGTGCGCAGTCACTAGGATTATGTGAATTAATGTAGAGTCAGGTTCACATTTCTCTGTGTTGGTGTAGTTGTAGGCTCTTTGCTAGAGCTGCGAGAGGTTGTGAGTTCAACTTTGAGGCAAGGCCCATGGACTTTGTATGGCTGCATGTTATTGCCTGGTCCAATGGACTATGTTACCTATGAGTTTCAATTGGAATGATAGGCCAGGTACTGTCTTTTGCTTTTGTTTGGCCATGTTGTGTGCGCAGTCACTAGGATTATGTGAATTAATGTAGAGTCAGTTTCACACTTCTCTGTGTTGATGTAGTGGTAGGCTCTTTGCTTGGGCTTTGAGAGGTAGTGGTTTTGACTCTGAGGCAAGGCCCATGGACTTTGTATGGCTGCATGTTATTGCCTAGTCCAAAGGATTGCGTTGCCTATGAGTTTCCATTGGATTAATAGGCCAGGTACTGTCTTTTGCTTTTGTTTGGCCATGTTGTGTGCGCAGTCACTAGGATTATGTGAATTAATGTAGAGTCATTCACCTAATTCTCTGTGTTGGTGTAGTGGTAGTCTCTTTGCTTAAGCTGCGAGAGGTTGTGGGTTCGACTCTGAGGCAAGGCCCATGGAGTTTGTATGGCTGCATGTAATCGCCTAGTTCAATTGACTGTGTTGCCTATGAGTTCCCATCGGATTGATAGGCCAGGTACTGTCTTTTGCTTTTGTTTGGCCATGTTGTGTGCGCAGTCACTAGGATTATGTGAACTAATGTAAACTCAGATTCCAACTTCTCTGTGTTGGTGTAGTGGTAGGCTCTTTGCTTGGGCTGCGAGAAATTGTGGGTTTGACTCTGAGGCAAGGCCCATGGAGTTTGTATGACTGCATGTAATCGCCTAGTTCAATTGACTGTGTTGCCTATGAGTTTCCATTGGCTTGATAGGCTAGGTAATGTCTTCTGCTTTTGTTTGGCCATGTTGTGTGCGCAGTCACTAGGATTATGTGAATTAATGTAGACGCAGCTTCCTACTTCTTTGTGTTTTTGTAGTTGTAGGCTCTTTGCTTGTTCTGCCAGAGGTTGTGGGTTTGACTCTGAGGCAAGGCCCATGGACTTTGTATGGCTGCATGTAATTGCCTAGTCCAATGGACTATGTTGCCTATGAGTTTCCATTGGATTGATAGGCCAGGTACTGCCTTTTGCTTTTGTTTGACCATGTTGTGTGCGCAGTCACTAGGGTTATGGGAATTAATGTAGAGTCAGTTTCCCACTTCTCTGTGTTGGTGTAGTGGTAGGCTCTTTGCTTGGGCTGCGAGAGGTTGTGGGTTCGACTCTAATGCAAGGCTCATGGACTTTGAATGGCTGCATGTAATTGCTTAGTCCAATGGACTGTGTTGCCTATGAGTTTCTATTGGATTGATAGGCCAGTTACTGTCTTTTGTTTTCGTTTGGCCATGTTGTGTGCGCAGTCACTAGGATTATGTGAAATAATGTAGAGTCAGGTTTACATTTCTCTGTGTTGGTGTAGTGGTAGGCTCTTTGCTTGAGCTGCGAGAGGTTGTGAGTTCGACTTTGAGGCAAGGCCCATGGACTTTGTATGGCTGCATGTAATTGCCTAGTCCAATTGATTGCTTTGCCTATGAGTTTCTATTGGATTGATAGGCCAGGTACTGTCTTTTTCTTTTGTTTGGCAATGTTGTGTGCGCAGTCACTAGGATTATGTGAATTAATGTAGAGTCATTCACCTACTTCTCTGTGTTGGTGTAGTGGTAGTCTCTTTGCTTAAGCTGCAAGAGGTTGTGGGTTCGACTCTGAGGCAAGGCCCCTGGAGTTTGTATGGCTGCATGTAATTGCCTATTTCAATTAACTGTTTTGCCTATGAGTTCCCATTGGATTGATAGGCCAGGTACTGTCTTTTGCTTTTGTTTGGCCATGTTGTGTGGGCAGTCACTAGGATTATGTGAACTAATGTAAACTCAGTTTCCAACTTCTCTGTCTTGGTGTAGTGGTAGGCTCTTTGCTTGGGCTGCGAGAAATTGCGGGTTTGACTCTGAGGCAAAGCCCATGGACTTTATATGGCTGCGTGTAATTGCCTAGTCCAATGGACTGTGTTGCCTATGAGTTTCCATTGGATTGATTGGCCAGGTATTATCTTTTGTTTGGTTATGTTGTGTGCGCAGTCGGTAGGATTATGTGAATTAATGTAGAATCAGTTTCCCAGTTCTCTGTGTTGCTGTAGTGGAAGGCTCTTTGCTTAGCTGCAAGAGGTTGTGGGTTTGACTCTGAGGCAAGGCCCATGGAGTTTGTATGGCTGCATGTAATTGCCTAGTTC
This sequence comes from Anomaloglossus baeobatrachus, assembly GCF_048569485.1. Lineage (NCBI taxonomy): Eukaryota > Metazoa > Chordata > Amphibia > Anura > Aromobatidae > Anomaloglossus > Anomaloglossus baeobatrachus. Next base: position 172,474 of record NW_027444261.1, read on the forward strand.
AATTAACTGTGTTGCCTATGAGTTCCCATTGGATTGATAGGCCAGGTACTGTCTTTTGCTTTTGTTTGGCCATGTTGTGTGCGCAGTCACTAGGATTATGTGAATTAATGTAGACGCAGCTTCCTACTTCTTTGTGTTGGTGAAGTTGTAGGCTCTTTGCTTGTTCTGCCAGAGATTGTGGGTATGACTCTGAGGCAAGGCCCATGGACTTTGTATGGCTGCATGTAATTGCGTAGTCCATTGGACTATGTTGTCTATGAGTTTCCATTGGATTTATAGGCCAGGGACTGTCTTTTGTTTTCGTTTGGTCATGTTGTGTGCGCAGTCACTAGGATTATGTGAATTAATGTAGAGTCATTCTCTTCTCTGTGTTGGTGTAGTGGTAGGCTCTTTCCTTGGGTTACAAGAAGTTGTGGGTTTGACTTTGAGGCAAAGCCCATGGACTTTGTATGGTTGAATGTAATTGCCTAGTCCAATGGACTGTGTTGCCTATGAGTTTTCATTGAATGAATAGGCCAGGTATTGTCTTTTGTTTGGCCATGTTGTGTGCGCAGTCGGTAGGATTATGTGAATTAATGTAGAATCAGTTTCCCACTTCTCTGTGTTAGTGTAGTGGTAGGCTTTTTGCTTGGCTGCGAGAAGTTGTGGGTTTGACTCTGAGGCAAGGCCCATGGACTTTGTATGTCTCCATGTAATTGTCTAGTCCAATGGACTGTGTTGCCTATGAGTTTCCATTGGATTGATAGGCCAGGTACTGTCTTTTGCTTTTGTTTGGCCATGTTGTGTGCGCAGTCACTAGGATTATGTGAATTAATGTAGAAATGGTTTTCCACTTCTCTGTGTTGGTGTATTGGTAGGCTCTTTGCCTTGGCTATGAGAGGTTGTGGGTTTGACTCTGGGGCAAGGCCCATGGGCTTTGTATGGCTGCATGTAATTGCCTAGTCCAATGTACTGTGTTACCTATGAGTTTCCGTTGGATTGATAGGCCACGTACTGTCTTTTGCTTTTGTTTGGCCATGTTGTGTGCGCAGTCACTAGGATTATGTTAATTAATGTAGAGTCGGTTTCCAACTTCTCTGAGTTGGTTTAGTGGTAGGCTCTTTGCTTGTTCTCCAAGAGGTTGTGGGTTCGACTCTGAGGCAATGCCCATGAACTTTACATGGCTGCATGTAAGTGCCTAGTCTAATGGACTGTGTTGCCTATGAGTTTCCATTGGATTGATAGGCCAGATAATGTCTTTTGCATTTGTTTGGCCATGTTGTGTGCGTAGTCACTAGGATTATGTGAATTAATGTAGAGTCATTCACCTACTTCTCTGTGTTGGTGTAGTGGTAGGCTCTTTACCCTGGCTACGAGAGTTTGTGGGTTCGACTCTGGGGCAAGACCCATGGGCTTTGTATGGCTGCATGTAATTGCCTAGTCCAATGTACTGTGTTACCTATGAGTTTCCATTGGATTGATAGGCTAGGTACTGTCTTTTGCTTTTGTTTGGCCATGTTGTGTGCGCAGTCACTAGGATTATGTTAATTAATGTAGAGTCGGTTTCCAACTTCACTGAGTTGGTTTAGTGGTAGGCTCTTTGCTTGTTCTCCAAGAGGTTGTGGGTTCGACTCTGAGGCAAGGCCCATGAACTTTGTTTGGCTGCATGTAATTGCCTAGTCTAATGGACTGTGTTGCCTATGAGTTTCCATTTGATTGAATGGCCAGGTACTGTCTTTTGTTTTTGTTTGGCCATGTTGTGTGCGCAGTCACTAGGATTATGTGAATTAATGCTATTGGATTTTTCAAGTCAGTATTCACACAGCAGTTTCTGCTATTTCATGTATTCCCCTTACATAGTCACTGGTGTGCATACCTTATCTCCCCATAGTGATGTTTTTTTAGGTTTTTGCACCCAGTTCGGACTTAGAATGGTGTTCCAAACGTTATTCCTATTTGTTAGTATTTTTTCGTTTGTGAACCCTCCCCAACCACACCTATTGCCAATCCATATCATACGCATAAATAGCCTGGGTCTCAGCTTCCCATACACGGTAGGTTTTTTAACTGCATGAGAGGACACACACAAGCTAGGGACCCCAACGTAGAGAAATACTTTGGCGTAGTGTTGGGGCTCTATTGCATTGATCAATTCAGTAGCTAAATTTCTCTTGATTCATATGTTCATGGCAGTAATGCAGATTCCATTTTTCACATATTCACTCTTGCATATAGCTATTGAATTTTTCAAGTCAGTATTCACACAGCAGTTTCTGCTATTTCATGTATTCCCCTTACATAGTCACTGGTGTGCATACCTTATCTCCCCATAGTGCCTGGGATCTGACCCAGACACTAGCAGTTTTGCACTCCTACCCAAAACTGGGCTGTTCCCTGAACTCACTACCTCCACGGTTCAACTCTTAACTGAACTTCAACTAACTAACTGGTTTTCCCACCTCCAGGCCTGTGAACTCCTTGGTGGGTGGGGCCAACCGCCTGGCACCGCCCCACCTGGTGTGGACATCAGCCCCTGGAGGGAGGCAACAACGGTTTTGTGTCTGACTAGTGTAACTATCCGGGAAAGGGGGTGTGTGTGTGTGTTATGTCTGTGACTAACTGGCTAGTCCAGGGCGTCACACTTGCACCCCCTTCTTGTGATGTGAAGGTGTGTAGTCAGTGCCTACGTGTAATTCCTGACACCACTCCTCTGGCTGACTTGGTGAGCTGTCACTGACTGGGTGGGGTGCAGTAATGGTGGATGCTGCTGCTGCTTGGATAGCATGTGTATCTACTGTGAACAGCTTATCAATGGTGGCAAATCGGGGCAGCTTAACCTCTTGCTCTCCGCAGTTCAACACTCTCACGCGCACTCTTCCCTTCCGTATTAATGAATAAAACTGTGATATAAATAGTATATAGATACCCCACAAATGCAGATAAAGGTAGGTTATGGGAAAAGGGAGAAGAGGGAAACAGGAAAATAGTGTAATAAAGTATACCTTCCAGGGGGGAGAGGAAATGGCAGCACAGCCAGTGGAGGTGAAGCAAGGGGAAGCCTGCAACTAAATTGTTGAGAGCATTATCACATGGTGACTGAGCCTGATTGTAATGGGAGCATAGAGGTGCCGATCCTGTCTTACCTGCGTTGGTGTAGAAGTGGGTTGGGTTTCCAGTGGTGGAGTCAGCTGTGTGCAGTGGTGGCTGTGGGTTCTTTTATGTGCGACCGTAGTAATAGCTGCGCCCACTTCCTGTATGGGAGTGGAATGCAGTGAGGCTAATGGAACGCACGTCCACGTGCCGCGCCCCTGAAGGTAATACCGATCATTGAATACAAAAAAATTTCTCATACTACTGTATGGGGGTCCCTATATTTAATATGATATCCAAGCCACAGCATCCACCGTTACTTCACCACACCCATTCAGTGACAGCTCACCAAGTCAACCAGAGGAGTGGTGTAAGGAATTACACGTAGGCACTGACTCCACACCTTCACATCACAAGAAGCGGGTCCACAGGGTAGTGCAAGAATACGAGCAAGTCTTCAGCAAACATCCGCTAGACTTTGGGAGAATAAAAGGGGTCCATATTCATGGTTTAAGAACTTGGGTTCTAACGTGCCCAGAGTATGCTCCACTCTATGCTCCCTTTACAATCAGGCTCAGTCACCATGTGATAACGCTCTCAACTCTTTAGTTGCAGGCTTCCTTTTGCTTCACCTCCACTGGCTGTGCTGCCATTTCCTCTCACCCCCAGAAGGTATACTTTATTACACTATTTTCCTCTTTCCCTGTTCCCCCTTTTCCCATAACCTACCTTTATTTACAATTGTGGGGTATCTATATGATATTTACATCATAGTTTTATTCATTAGTGCGGAAGGGAAGAGTGCCCGTGAGAGTGTTAAACTGCGGAGAGCAGGAGGTTAAGCTGCCCCGACTTGCCACCATTGATAAGCTGTTCACAGTAGATACACATGCTATCCAAGTAGCAGCATCCACTATTACTGCACCCCACCCAGTCAGTGACTGCTCACCAAGTCAGCCAGAGGAGTGGTGTAAGGAATTACACGTAGGCACTGACTCCACACCTTCACATCACAAGAAGCGGGTCCACAGGGTAGTGCAAGAATACGAGCGAGCAAGTCTTCAGCAAACATCCGCTAGATTTTGGGGGAATAAAAGGGGTCCAACACTACATCCCCACAGGTGCACACCCACCCATCAAAGAGAGCTATAAGCCAATACCACCTTCACATTACCAGTGTACCAAGGACATGTTGAGCAACATGAAGGCGGCTGGGGTTATCCGTGACAGTTGTAGCCTTTGGGCAGCTCCGTTGGTCCTGTTAAAGAAGAAGGACAGCACCACTCCCCCGTATTGAGGAATCGCTAGCTGCATTGAGAACTGCAAATTATTTTTCTACCCTTGATCTCACTAGTCACTATTGGCTAGTGTCCGTTGCTGAGGCAGACCGGGGGAAGACCGCCTTTGCCACCCCTATGGCGCTGGAGGTCGGCAGACTGTTGTTCAAAAGCAGTGTCTGACGAACAAATTTGCTTCATCCTGAGGAACTGGCCAGTCGGTACGGCCCGGATGGTGGAGGGGGTATGAGCAGAAGAAGCATGCAGCAGTGCGTTGACTGATGTTTCCTTCCTATGGACGTCGGTCTGAACAATTCGCTCAGAACCGAATGAAATTTTAATATCCAGGAAGTCAACGCAACTGCTGCTATGCTTATGCGTCAATCTGATGTTAAAGGTGTTGTTATTAAGTTCCTCCATAAATGTCTCGAGCTGCTCCACAGTGCCCTGCCAAAAAATCAAAATATCATCAATATACCTTAGCCAGCACTGCACATGGGCGCCAGCCCCTGCACCTCCGTCACCAAAAACCAACCAATCCCAGTACCTCTGCCTTCTATCTAGGTGCCTTGAGTTATGTCCTGTAAACTGTCACAGCGACCCAGACACACATGTGTAGTAGGGGAATATCCCTGCTGAGATGCCAGTGCTAGAGCACTCGTTTGCTGTGGAGTTGAACGCTATGTGAGCAGTTCTTACCTTCAATGAGCAGAAGTCTCTTTTTTCAGATTTCAATATCTCTGTGGGTATCTGGCAGAAATATGGAATACTCTTTACTGCTAAGACCCTGTACACCACTCCCACTAAAGGGGGCTTTACACGCTGCGACATCGCTAATGCGGAGTCGTTGGGGTCACGGAATTTGTGACGCACATCCGGCCGCATTAGCGATGTTGCTGCGTGTGACACCGATGAGCGATTTTGCATCGTTGCAAAAACGTGCAAAATCGCTCATCGGTGACATGGGTCTCCATTCTCGATTATCGTTACTGCAGCAGTAACGATGTAGTTCGTCGCTCCTGAGGCAGCACACATCACTCCGTGTGACACCGCAGAAACGAGGAACCTCTCCTTACCTGCCTCCCAGCCGCTATGAGGAAGGAAGGAGGTGGGCGGGATGTTCCGGCCACTCATCTCCGCCCCTCCGCTGCTATTGGGCGGTCGCTCAGTGACGTCGCTGTGACGCCGCACGGACCGCCCCCTTAGAAAGGAGGCGGTTCGCCGGTCACAGCGACGTCGCCGGTCAGGTAAGTATGTGTGACGGGTCTGGTCGGTGTTGTGCGGCATGGGCAGCGATTTGCCCGTGTCGCGCAACAGATGGGGCGGGTACCCACACTAGCGATATCGGGACCGATATCGCAGTGTGTAAAGTAGCCTTTAGTCACATGACCAAGACTGTATCTGTGTCCCTACAACACACTTGAGACAAATGTGTGTGTGAGCCTGCATTGTGGGGTATATATAATATATTATAGAGCTGGGAAGGATCATTCTAAGCAGTGAGCTGTTCCAGTATTTGTAGGAAAATACCCAGTAGAAGCATCAAACACAGCACCAATACCTCCCATCAGTATCCCACCACAGTGCCATGTAACCCATGCCCTACACTCCCATCTACACCAATACTATACAGGCACAAACTAGTATATCTGACTAAAAGCCCCCAAAATATGAAGAACGGCCTATAGTTGAGTGTGGATATAAAATCTATGTGAGCAGAGCTAGAATAGAAATCACTGATCGCATTGAAGTCATTCTGACCATAAATCACCATGATATCAAGGTGAGGAGTTGTGTGTTACTGCTGGGAGGAAAGGGTTAACAGTGGAATATTAAGGTGCATTTCTGTGTGCAGTGTTACTAGTCAATGTAACAATTCAATATGAGCTGCTCTTGGTGCCGGGGGAGGGAGATGCTCTCCTGAGCAAGATAGATGGGGAATGAACATGATATTTATATAGTGTAAGGCAGGGGGTCTCAAACTCGGCTGGGTGTATGGGCCGCACAGAGGAAAAAAATAATTTGGGGGGCTGCATTCTTTGCAGGACAAAGTGACATTTTTATTGGTACCATATATATATATTTTTTTCACACACCTTTGGATGACTGATTTTCAACATTTTTCACTTGTTTATTATAACAAATGTGCACATTCTTTGGTTAAATCTAAAAAAAAAAAATTTGATGTTAAAAAAAAGTCATGCCTTATTTTGTTTTTTTTTACATTTTATCCCTTTCTTTTAACTAATAGTGTTACAATTATGACGCTAGCGTTTTGTGAAGGGAATGCTTTGCCTACTTCCGTGACTATGGCCTTCCGGAACTGCTGCATTTTGGCTGACCTCTCCGCCTCGGGAATAAGAGACATAAAGTTCTCCTTGTAGCGTGGGTCTAACAGTGTTACCAACCAGTAATGATTGTCGGCCAAGATGTTCTTAACGCGAGGGTCACGAGACAGGCAGCTTACCATAAAGTCATCCATGTGCGCCAGACTCTTAACAGCCATCACTTCAGTATCCAGACCAACACGATGACTGAACATGCTGTCCTCCTCCTTCTCCTCCTCCTCCTCCTCCTCCTCCTCATCATCTACCCTGTCCTCTGGCCAGCCACGCTGAACTGAGCATATGATTGGTATGCATGTCATATCCTCAATTTGGCCGGAGAGTTGCTCCATGTCTTCATCCTCCTCCTCGTCATAGTCCTCCACTGCACGTTGTGATGAGACGAGGCTGGACTGTGTGTTATCACCCACACCCACTACTGTTTCTTGCTCCAACTCATCGTGTTCCGCCTGCAATGCATCATGTTTGGTTTTGAGCAGAGACCGTTTTAGAAGGCAGAGAAGCGGTATGGTGACGCTAATAATGGCGTCATCGCCGCTCACCATCTTGGTGGAGTCCTCAAAGTTTTGGAGGATGGTACATAGGTCGGACATCCATCTCCACTCCTCAGGTGTTATGTGTGGAGTTTGACCCATTTCCCGACGGCTTAGGTGATGCAGGTACTCAACAACTGCCCTCTTCTGCTCACATATCCTGATCAACATGTGCAGAGTTGAATTCCAACGCGTGGGGACATCACACACCAGTCTGTGAGCCGGAAGATGCAAACGACGCTGAAAGCCGGCAAGGCCGGCTGAAGCAGTAGGTGACTTTCGAAAATGTGCAGACAGGCAGCGAACTTTTACCAGCAGATCAGACAGCTCTGGGTATGACTTTAGAAACCGCTGAACCACGAGGTTGAGCACATGGGCCATGCATGGAACATGTGTCAGCTGGCCTCGCCTCAAAGCCGCCACCAGGTTCCGGCCATTGTCACACACAACCTTTCCTGGCTTTAGGTTCAGAGGTGTGAGCCAGTGATCTGCATGCTGTTTTAGAGCTGTCCACACCTCTTCTGCATTGTGGGGTTTGTCACCTATGCAGATTAGCTGCAGCACAGTCTGTTGCCGCTTCGCCGAGGCAGTGCTGCAGTGCTTCCAGCTTGGGACTGGTGTGGAGGGTAAAGTGGATGAGGATGCGCAGGAGGAGGAGGAGGCTGAAGAGCATGACATTCCGGAGCTGTAGAGTGTGGGTGAAACCCTGACTGAGGTAGGGCCTGCAAACCTTGGTGTGGGAAGGACTTGTTCCGTTCCTCGCTCAAACTGGGTCCCAGCTGGGCTGGGCTGGGTCCCTACCCGGCTGGGTAGGGCGTTGTGGGGGGTTTGTCTATCTCCGTTTGAGGTGAGTTTGTTTAAGTTAGCCTTTCTTTGGCGTTTTTTGGAGCCCTGCGGGTTGGGGAGTTGGTATCGCCCAGTAAGGCGTTCCCCGGGGGCTTGGATTGGGGTGACATTATGTCAGTGGAAAACGGAGTTGAATTTTGGATTAGGAAATCGAAAACTGATCAGAGAGGTGTGGGTAGACTAGTCCGTTTGGGGATGGTTGTGGCATCTGATATGTGCCCGTTCAAGTGTCTCGGGAATTTTCAACAGATCCGTCCGAAGGTGGATGGCCCCTTATTATGTCACGAGGATGGGTCCTTTTTATCGAGATACCAATTTGTGAGTGTTTTTAGGGCATGTTTGAAGTCGTTTGGGTTAGATCCGAAGTCTTTCGGATTGGGGCAGCGACGGAGGCCTCTATATGCGGCCTACCGGAGGAGACAGTTAAGCAGATTGGTAGGTGGAAGTCGCAGCGCTTTAAGTCGTATGTACGTCCCCAGGTGGTTGTTGGCAATTGAGGGGAAAAGGGGGGGTATTAGGGTAGCAATGGGGGGGGTGAGAGTGTGTGTTTTTTGTCAATTTGGTTTGGTGAGGCAATAAAATGGTGTCGTCTGTACATTTTGTATTGCAGAAGCACCCCCTCTTCCTTCCCTGGTCTGGATCCTTGGCCACTCTTATGTGTATTGGGGAGCCCGACGAGCGGACGCGAGATGGAACGGGAGACAGCTAGGTTTTGAGAAGGACCTGGCTCTCGTGCGATGGCTCGGTGTTCGGGGGTTAGGGTGGAACAGGGTGTTGCAGGAGGTGCATAGATACGCCCGGTTGGACAGACCTCCTGACATGTTAGTGTTGCATGCCGGGGGGAATGATTTGGGTGGGCGTCCTTTTCGAATCTTGATAAAGGACATCAAACATGATTTGTTACGGTTATGGGTGTCGTTTCCAGGTCTAACGATAGTCTGGTCGGAGATAGTAGCGAGAAAGAGTTGGCAGAAAGCGCGGTCAGTTGACAGGTTGAACAAGGCGCGGGCGAAGGTTAATAGGGCGATCTCGAAGTTTGTTAGTCGGAACGGGGGTATAGCAATACGGCATGTTGAGTTGGAAAGGACGGAAGAGGAATTTTGGTTGGCTGACGGGGTACACCTTAATGCGGTGGGAACTGACTTATGGGCTCTTGGCTTGCAGGGAGGTATTGAGAGGGCCCTTTAGTTGCGGGGGGTCTCAGGCACTTGAAGGGTTTCAAGGTGCCTTCGTTGTGGTGTTGTTTATTGGTGGGTCCTTGAAGTTGGTTTAAAATTGGTTCGGGGATTCATCCGGGTATGGATCCCCTCATTGGCAGAATTGATGGTCCCCTGGTGATTTTGGGGGGGAACCCCGACGGGGTATGTCGGGGCCCCTGGGGGTGTGGTTGGGGTTGACGGAGGATTAACCCTTACCATTTGGTGCTCCTGAGCCAGTGTGGGTAACGGCTGGGAGCAAGTTGAGGTTTTTTATTGCTCGGTTATGGGAATCACCAGGGTTTTGGTAGCTTCAAGGACCTTACCACATTGCAAATTTTATTGGTTATGTATTCTTGTTAATAAAATGGCTGCTATGGCCAAAATTATCCAAAGATAAATTTGTGTCTGTGTAATTACTTTTAAATAAGAAATGGGAATGGAGGTGTGGGGTATGAAAGGAAGACCGGAGTCAACAATTCCAGGGTCAAGCATGTTTATTTGCCTAAGCTTCGTTCCAGGGTAGAAAGGGTAAGAGTGCCTTTCAGAATTCGAAGTGGTCGGACTGTACGGGCCACCAAGAACTGCAGGAGAGCTTGAACATCTTCCCATGGATTTGCGACATCCTCCCTCATCAGTTACGTAGGTAAGCAGGTTCTCAGCATTGCAGCCCATTTGTTATCTTAAGTTAGTTAAGCGGGGTTAACTAACCTGTCAGTTCAGCCTCAGGTCTAAAGCAGAGGCCTGGACTCCACTCCTTACTCCTCACTCCACAACTCTCCTTAAAAACAACTGACTCCTTTTTCCTGCCCCGGGGTCTCCAGACCCCTAGGTGGGCGTTTCCTTCCGTCTGGTCCTGCCCACTGGTGTGCCTGTCTTTCCCTGGGGGAGGTGACTAGGGTTTTCTGGTTGGCTTTGTGTGACTTAGGTGAGGGAAGTTGTTATGCGGGGGCCTATGTGTGACTACCTGCAGTGTCAGGGCGTCACATATGTATGTGTGTATGTCTGCTAAAGGAATCCGCACCGTCATATTTACAAACACAAAATGTTGACTCTATGCACAGAAGAGAGTCATTCTATTTACATGATTTGTGTTTTTTTACCTTTTAAAACTATCATTAAATGTTAAGTTTTAGTTAGGGATTTATGCTTCTGTCTGTCTCTCTCCCAGTCTCTGTCATCTGTCTGTCTCTGTGTGTCTCTATCTCTATCCATGTCTGTCTGTCTCTCTATCTCTGTCTGTCTCTCTGTGTCTGTCTGTCTCTCTCTCTCTTTGTGGCTGTCTGTTTCTATGTCTGTCTGTCTCTTTTCCAGGCCTGTCTCTTTTCCAGGTCTGTCTCTTTTCCAGGTCTGTCTCTTTCCCTGTCTGTCTGTCTCTTCCCCTGTCTGTCTCTTCCCCTGTCTGTCTCTTCCCCTGTCTGTCTCTGTATTTCTTTGTCTGTCTCTGTCTTTCTCTTCCCCTGTCTGTCTCTTTCCCTGTCTCTCTCTGCCTGTCTCTCTTTGTCTCTCTCTGTCTGACTCATTCCCCGTTTGTCTCTTTCCCTGTCTATCTCTGTATTTCTTTGTCTGTCTCTATCTGTCTGTCTCTCTCTGTCTGTCTCTTCCCCTGTCTGTCTCTTTCCCTGTCGGTCTGCCTTTTCTCCTGCCTGTCTCTGTATGTTTGTCTCTGTCTGTTTCCCTATCTGCCTCTGTCTCTTTCTCTGTCTCTGTCTGTCTGCCTTTTTTCCCTGTCTATCTCTGTCTGTCTCTTTCCCTGTCTGCCTCTGTCTGTTTGTCTCTGTCTCTTTCCCTGTCTGTCTATGCCTATCTGTCTCTGTCTGTTTGTCTCTCAGTCTGTGTCTGTCTCTCTCTATCTGTCTCCCCACTGACATCATATTATCTCACACATAAGCTTCTTATACTATGAATGTCCTTTGTTCTTATAGCAACCAATCACAGCTGCTATTAATAACTTGCAGCTCCCACCTCCATTCAGTTTAATGGAGGCAGGTTTTTTGGAGAGTAACTGTAAAGCGCGGGGTTAAATATTCCTGTTAAAACATAGTCTACGACGTTCCCTGAGTCACATGAGGTGTCTGCAAAATTTTGTGTTTGTAAATATGACGGTGCGGATTCCTTTAGCAGACATACACACATACATATGTGACGCCCTGACACTGCAGGTAGTCACACATAGGCCCCCGCATAACAACTTCCCTCACCTAAGTCACACAAAGCCAACCAGAAAATCCTAGTCACCTCCCCCAGGGAAAGACAGGCACACCAGTGGGCAGGACCAGACAGAAGGAAACGCCCACCTAGGGGTCTGGAGACCCCGGGGCAGGAAAAAGGAGTCAGTTGTTTTTAAGGAGAGTTGTGGAGTGAGGAGTAAGGAGTGGAGTCCAGGCCTCTGCTTTAGACCTGAGGCTGAACTGACAGGTTAGTTAACCCCGCTTAACTAACTTAAGACAACAAATGGGCTGCAATGCTGAGAACCTGCTTACCTACGTAACTGATGAGGGAGGATGTCGCAAATCCATGGGAAGATGTTCAAGCTCTCCTGCAGTTCTTGGTGGTCCGTACAGTCCGACCACTTCGAATTCTGAAAGGCACTCTTACCCTTTCTACCCTGGAACGAAGCTTACGCAAATAAACATGCTTGACCCTGGAATTGTTGACTCCGGTCTTCCTTTCATACCCCACACCTCCATTCCCATTTCTTATTTAAAAGTAATTACACAGACACAAATTTATCTTTGGATAATTTTGGCCATAGCAGCCATTTTATTAACAAGAATACATAACCAATAAAATTTGCAATGTGGTAAGGTCCTTGAAGCTACCAAAACCCTGGTGATTCCCATAACCGAGCAATAAAAAACCTCAACTTGCTCCCAGCCGTTACCCACACTGGCTCAGGAGCACCAAATGGTAAGGGTTAATCCTCCGTCAACCCCAACCACACCCCCAGGGGCCCCGACATACCCCGTCGGGGTTCCCCCCCAAAATCACCAGGGGACCATCAATTCTGCCAATGAGGGGATCCATACCCGGATGAATCCCCGAACCAATTTTAAACCAACTTCAAGGACCCACCAATAAACAACACCACAACGAAGGCACCTTGAAACCCTTCAAGTGCCTGAGACCCCCCGCAACCAAAGGGCCCTCTCAAAACCTCCCTGCAAGCCAAGAGCCCATAAGTCAGTTCCCACCGCATTAAGGTGTACCCCGTCAGCCAACCAAAATTCCTCTTCCGTCCTTTCCAACTCAACATGCCGTATTGCTATACCCCCGTTCCGACTAACAAACTTCGAGATCGCCCTATTAACCTTCGCCCGCGCCTTGTTCAACCTGTCAACTGACCGCGCTTTCTGCCAACTCTTTCTCGCTACTATCTCCGACCAGACTATCGTTAGACCTGGAAACGACACCCATAACCGTAACAAATCATGTTTGATGTCCTTTATCAAGATTCGAAAAGGACGCCCACCCAAATAATTCCCCCCGGCATGCAACACTAAGATGTCAGGAGGTCTGTCCAACCGGGCGTATCTATGCACCTCCTGCAACACCCTGTTCCACCCTAACCCCCGAACACCGAGCCATCGCACGAGAGCCAGGTCCTTCTCAAAACCTAGCTGTCTCCCGTTCCATCTTGCGTCCGCTCGTCGGGCTCCCCAATACACATAAGAGTGGCCAAGGATCCAGACCAGGGAAGGAAGGGGGGGTGCTTCTGCAATACAAAATGTACAGACGACACCATTTTATTGCCTCACCAAACCAAATTGACAAAAAACACACACTCTCCCCCCCCCCCCATTGCTACCCTAATACCCCCCCTTTTCCCCTCAATTGCCAACAACCACCTGGGGACGTACATACGACTTAAAGCGCTGCGACTTCCACCTACCAATCTGCTTAACTGTCTCCTCCGGTAGGCCGCATATAGAGGCCTCCGTCGCTGCCCCAATCCGAAAGACTTCGGATCTAACCCCAACGACTTCAAACATGCCCTAAAAACACTCACAAATTGGTATCTCGATAAAAAGGACCCATCCTCGTGACATAATAAGGGGCCATCCACCTTCGGACGGATCTGTTGAAAATTCCCGAGACACTTGAACGGGCACATATCAGATGCCACAACCATCCCCAAACGGACTAGTCTACCCACACCTCTCTGATCAGTTTTCGATTTCCTAATCCAAAATTCAACTCCGTTTTCCACTGACAATGTCACCCCAATCCAAGCCCCCGGGGAACGCCTTACTGGGCGATACCAACTCCCCAACCCGCAGGGCTCCAAAAAACGCCAAAGAAAAGGCTAACTTAAACAAACTCACCTCAAACGGAGATAGACAAACCCCCCACAACGCCCTACCCAGCCCAGCCCAGCTGGGACCCAGTTTGAGCGAGGAACGGAACAAGTCCTTCCCACACCAAGGTTTGCAGGCCCTACCTCAGTCAGGGTTTCACCCACACTCTACAGCTCCGGAATGTCATGCTCTTCAGCCTCCTCCTCCTCCTGCGCATCCTCATCCACTTTACCCTCCACACCAGTCCCAAGCTGGAAGCACTGCAGCACTGCCTCGGCGAAGCGGCAACAGGCTGTGCTGCAGCTAATCTGCATAAGTGACAAATCCCACAATGCAGAAGAGGTGTGGACAGCTCTAAAACAGCATGCAGATCACTGGCTCACACCTCTGAACCTAAAGCCAGGAAAGGTTGTGTGTGACAATGGCCGGAACCTAGTGGCGGCTTTGAGGCGAGGCCAGCTGACACATGTTCCATGCATGGCCCATGTGCTCAACCTCGTGGTTCAGCGGTTTCTAAAGTCATACCCAGAGCTGTCTCATCTGCTGGTAAAAGTTCGCCACCTGTCTGCACATTTTCGAAAGTCACCTACTGCTTCAGCCGGCCTTGCCGGCTTTCAGCGTCATTTGCATCTTCCGGCTCACAGACTGGTGTGTGATGTCCCCACGCGTTGGAATTCAACTCTGCACATGTTGATCAGGATATGTGAGCAGAAGAGGGTAGTTGTTGAGTACCTGCATCACCTAAGCCGTCGGGAAATGGGTCAAACTCCACACATAACACCTGAGGAGTGGAGATGGATGTCCGACCTATGTACCATCCTCCAAAACTTTGAGGACTCCACCAAGATGGTGAGCGGCGATGACGCCATTATTAGCGTCACCATACCGCTTCTCTGCCTTCTAAAACGGTCTCTGCTCAAAACCAAACATGATGCATTGCAGGCGGAACACGATGAGTTGGAGCAAGAAACAGTAGTGGGTGTGGGTGATAACACATAGCCCAGCCTCGTCTCATCACAACGTGCAGTGGAGGACTATGACGAGGAGGAAGATGAAGACATGGAGCAACTCTCCGGCCAAATTGAGGATATGACATGCATACCAGTCATATGCTCAGTTCAGCGTGGCTGGCCAGAGGACAGGGTAGATGAGGAGGAGGAGGAGAAGGAGGAGGACAGCATGTTCAGTCATCGTGTTGGTCTGGATACTGAAGTGATGGCTGTTAAGAGTCTGGCGCACATGGATGACTTTATGGTAAGCTGCCTGTCTCGTGACCCTCGCGTTAAGAACATCTTGGCCGACAATCATTACTGGTTGGTAACACTGTTAGACCCACGCTACAAGGAGAACTTTATGTCTCTTATTCCCGAGGCGGAGAGGTCAGCCAAAATGCAGCAGTTCCGGAAGGCCATAGTCACGGAAGAAGGCAAAGCATTCCCTTCACAAAACGCTAGCGTCATAATTGTAACACTATTAGTTAAAAGAAAGGGATAAAATGTAAAAAAAAACAAAATAAGGCATGACTTTTTTTTAACATCACATTTATTTTTTTTAGATTTAACCAAAGAATGTGCACATTTGTTATAATAAACAAGTGAAAAATGTTGAAAATCAGTCATCCAAAGGTGTGTGAAAAAAATATATACATATATGGTACCAATAAAAATGTCACTTTGTCTTGCAAAGAATGCAGCCCCCCAAATTATTTTTTTCCTCTGTGCGGCCCATACACCCAGCCGAGTTTGAGACCCCCTGCCTTACACTATATAGATATTATGTTCATTCCCCATCTATCTTGCTCAGGAGAGCATCTCCCTCCCCCGGCACCAAGAGCAGCTCATACTGAATTGTTACATTGACTAGTAACACTGCACACAGAAATGCACCTTAATATTCCACTGTTAACCCTTTCCTCCCAGCAGTAACACACAACTCCTCACCTTGATATCATGGTGATTTATGGTCAGAATGACTTCAATGCGATCAGTGATTTCTATTCTAGCTCTGCTCACATAGATTTTATATCCACACTCAACTATAGGCCGTTCTTCATATTTTGGGGGCTTTTAGTCAGATATACTAGTTTGTGCCTGTATAGTATTGGTGTAGATGGGAGTGTAGGGCATGGGTTACATGGCACTGTGGTGGGATACTGATGGGAGGTATTGGTGCTGTGTTTGATGCTTCTACTGGGTATTTTCCTACAAATACTGGAACAGCTCACTGCTTAGAATGATCCTTCCCAGCTCTATAATATATTATATATACCCCACAATGCAGGCTCACACACACATTTGTCTCAAGTGTGTTGTAGGGACACAGATACAGTCTTGGTCATGTGACTAAAGGCTACTTTACACACTGCGATATCGGTCCCGATATCGCTAGTGTGGGTACCCGCCCCCATCTGTTGCGCGACACGGGTAAATCGCTGCCCATGCCGCACAACACCGACCAGACCCGTCACACATACTTACCTGCCCGGCGACGTCGCTGTGACCGGCGAACCGCCTCCTTTCTAAGGGGGCGGTCCGTGCGGCGTCACAGCGACGTCACTGAGCGACCGCCCAATAGCAGCGGAGGGGCGGAGATGAGTGGCCGGAACATCCCGCCCACCTCCTTCCTTCCTCATAGCGGCTGGGAGGCAGGTAAGGAGAGGTTCCTCGTTTCTGCGGTGTCACACGGAGTGATGTGTGCTGCCGCAGGAGCGACGAACTACATCGTTACTGCTGCAGTAACGATAATCGAGAATGGAGACCCATGTCACCGATGAGCGATTTTGCACGTTTTTGCAACGATGCAAAATCGCTCATCGGTGTCACACGCAGCAACATCGCTAATGCGGCCGGATGTGCGTCACAAATTCCGTGACCCCAACGACTCCGCATTAGCGATGTCGCAGCGTGTAAAGCCCCCTTTAGTGGGAGTGGTGTACAGGGTCTTAGCAGTAAAGAGTATTCCATATTTCTGCCAGATACCCACAGAGATATTGAAATCTGAAAAAAGAGACTTCTGCTCATTGAAGGTAAGAACTGCTCACATAGCGTTCAACTCCACAGCAAACGAGTGCTCTAGCACTGGCATCTCAGCAGGGATATTCCCCTACTACACATGTGTGTCTGGGTCGCTGTGACAGTTTACAGGACATAACTCAGGGCACCTAGACAGAAGGCAGAGGGACTACTTTCTATTTCTGGTGTAGAGCTTAGTACAATATATATATATATACTATTACATGTGACACATGTACCTTGTATTACCATTATTCGCTGTATATGAACCCCTTTTCTCCGGGCATTATTTGTCTATAGCATTTTTCACGAACCTGAGGCAACTGAGAACCCTTCAGTGAAGGAATTCCACTAACCCTCACAATACCAACCAGGGGCCTCCCTGCAGTAACTCAGGTAGTTGTACCCATTCTCTTTCCGCATTCTATGTGTTCTTCTTTCTTCTTTTTTTTCTTTTTTCTTCTTTTTATTTCTATCATGTAGTTCAGGGGTTTATAGATATATGTCCTGCATTTCATATTTCCTTTAGTGGTGCTTCTTACCCATTCTCATATCATTTACCCTAGTATTTCATGATCCTGAGGCGACTGAGAACCCTTTAATAAAGGAATCCTTTTTCACCTGAATTGTCAAGTGATACTTACCAGTGACTATCACGTAATGTTACAGGTAGTTCCATTTTCTTCCTCTTCTTTCTCTCCTTTCTTCTTTGTCACACGGTCCATTGTGTTATAGCCCACGTGTCATGATAACACTTGTACCATCTTTTCATTTAGATTCCACCTACAATTATTTACCGATTCCAGTTCTGGAATAGGCTTTCATCATCTACTCACTAGAATTCTCAAGTGCATAAGGTACTGAGACATATACATGTTCACACCATTATAAAGAACAAAGTATAAACATTGAGGTTTTTCTCACACCCATGTTCCTGTGTTCTTTGATATGATATGTGTTCATTTCCTTCACTATATAGGATTGCAAGTTTTCCATTTGTACCTTAATGGCAATGACGCTATACAATTGAACACATATCATCCTGTTATCCATATAGGTGTGTATTTACCTGCTTGACTATTTTTGGTTGTTTGATCCAGAATGTTTCTCCAGATAGGTCATGTGGAAATTTTCTTTCCTCAGTACAAATGTTTTCACTATGGCTTTGGAAAATTTTTTTGTATGTGCCTCATGGTCATTTGACCCATTGTACTCTCAAGTAGCAATATATTGTACTGTTATGTTGTACTATGTACTAATTACGTGTTTATATGGTTTTGTAACCCTTTATGATCTTAGATAACTTTATCCTTGATAAAGACCTAAAAACAAGGTCGAAACGTTGGATGAATTATCCTTTTGCACAAATAAAGAATTTTCAGCATTCCAAGAGTTCTTTTCTTACGTTATTAATCACTATAGTGTACCAGAGCTATTTCTTTTGAATTGACTCTTATTTTTTCTGAGCACCTGCTATATACACAGTGAGCCAGACATATTCAATTTTCATTCAGAAGGCAGAGGGAAGCCTTAGCAGCTGAGCATATATCTTTGCTTGTGAGCATTAGAACAGGCCGGCGATTACAGGGTAACATGAAAAATGTCCAGCTTGCATTATGACTAGAACATGACAATATCCTTTTAAGTACTAACCTATGATGCGTTCCTAAGCAGTTGATGTTATATGTTCTACATTTCATTTTCTGCATACTTTACAAGTAGTAGAATTTGCTTTGATATAGGCAACTGGATTTTCACAATGAAAAGGCAAAGGATAACGCCCGAAAAAGACGCCATACATTATGTCAGTGCCATCACTGACAAACCTGGATTGACCATGAAATACGGTATGGAGAGCTGTTGTCATCGTATTAGATAGATAAGAATGATTATATGTATTGTAGAAATGTCTCCTATCATGTTCCCTAATTTTTTATTATGTCCACATCCTGGTCCCCATCTTGGACATCATAACAAACGTGCACTTTTTTGTTTAATTTACACATTGGACCATAGGAAAAATGACACTACAGCTACAGAGGTGACCGTCTGATAGCCCAGCTCGACTATCCATCTCTACTGAAGACCCTTTCAGCTTTTTGAGAGTTGGGTGGAGGACATCATCTCTGAAAATAGGGTCCCACAGCTGCACCCCATCAGTGTGAGCAGGACTCTTAGGACTCTTAGAAGAGTCAATGCTCTGAGACCATGGGGGGCGCTTAGCCCCCCTCTCTTCGTCACTGAGGATGATTTCATTTTTCAGGGATTAGAGAGGGTGGTCCTTGTGGTGGACTGCAGGTATGGAGAGCTGTTGTCATCGTATTAAATAGATAAGAATGATTATATGTATTGTAGAAATGTCTCCTATCATGTTCCCTAATTTTTTATTATGTCCACATCCTGGTCCCCATCTTGGACATCATAACAAACGTGCACTTTTTTGTTTATTTTACACATTGGACCATAGGAAAAATGACACTACAGCTACAGAGGTGACCGTCTGATAGCCCAGCTCGACTATCCATCTCTACTGAAGACCCTTTCAGCTATTTGAGAGTTGGGTGGAGAACATCATCTCTGAAAATAGGGTCCCACAGCTGCACCCCATCAGTGTGAGCAGGACTCTTAGGACTCTTAGAAGAGTCAATGCTCTGAGACCATGGGGGGCGCTTAGCCCCCTCTCTTCGTCACTGAGGATGATTTCACTTTTCAGGGAATAGAGAGGGTGGTCCTTGTGGTGGACTGCAGGTATGGAGAGCTGTTGTCATCGTATTAGATAGATAAGAATGATTATATGTATTGTAGAAATGTCTCCTATCATGTTCCCTATTTTTTTATTATGTCCACATCCTGGTCCCCATCTTGGACATCATAACAAACGTGCACTTTTTTGTTTAATTTACACATTGGACCATAGGAAAAATGACACTACAGCTACAGAGGTGACCGTCTGATAGCCCAGCTCGACTATCCATCTCTACTGAAGACCCTTTCAGCTTTTTGAGAGTTGGGTGGAGGACATCATCTCTGAAAATAGGGTCCCACAGCTGCACCCCATCAGTGTGAGCAGGAATCTTAGGACTCTTAGAAGAGTCAATGCTCTGAGACCATGGGGGGCGCTTAGCCCCCTCTCTTCGTCACTGAGGATGATTTCATTTTTCAGGGATTAGAGAGAGTGGTCCTTGTGGTGGACTGCAGGTATGGAGAGCTGTTGTGATCGTATTAGATAGATAAGAATGATTATATGTATTGTAGAAATGTCTCCTATCATGTTCCCTAATTTTTTATTATGTCCACATCCTGGTCCCCATCTTGGACATCATAACAAACATGCACTTTTTTGTTTAATTTACACATTGGACCATAGGAAAAATGACACTACAGCTACAGAGGTGACCGTCTGATAGCCCAGCTCGACTATCCATCTCTACTGAAGACCCTTTCAGCTTTTTGAGAGTTGGGTGGAGGACATCATCTCTGAAAATAGGGTCCCACAGCTGCACCCCATCAGTGTAAGCAGGAATCTTAGGACTCTTAGAAGAGTCAATGCTCTGAGACCATGGGGGGCGCTTAGCCCCCTCTCTTCGTCACTGAGGATGATTTCATTTTTCAGGGATTAGAGAGAGTGGTCCTTGTGGTGGACTGCAGGTATGGAGAGCTGTTGTGATCGTATTAGATAGATAAGAATGATTATATGTATTGTAGAAATGTCTCCTATCATGTTCCCTAATTTTTTATTATGTCCACATCCTGGTCCCCATCTTGGACATCATAACAAACGTGCACTTTTTTGTTTAATTTACACATTGGACCATAGGAAAAATGACACTACAGCTACAGAGGTGACCGTCTGATAGCCCAGCTCGACTATCCATCTCTACTGAAGACCCTTTCAGCTTTTTGAGAGTTGGGTGGAGGACATCATCTCTGAAAATAGGGTCCACAGCTGCACCCCATCAGTGTAAGCAGGACTCTTAGGACTCTTAGAAGAGTCAATGCTCTAAAACCATGGGGGGCGCTTAGCCCCCTCTCTTCGTCCCTGAGGATGATTTCATTTTTCAGGGATTAGAGAGGGTGGTCCTTGTGGTGGACTGCAGGTATGGAGAGCTGTTGTCATCGTATTAGATAGATAAGAATGATTATATGTATTGTAGAAATGTCTCCTATCATGTTCCCTAATTTCTTATTATGTCCACATCCTGGTCCCCATCTTGGACATCATAACAAACGTGCACTTTTTTGATTAATTTACACATTGGACCATAGGAAAAATGACACTACAGCTACAGAGGTGACCGTCTGATAGCCCAGCTCGACTATCCATCTCTACTGAAGACCCTTTCAGCTTTTTGAGAGTTGGGTGGAGAACATCATCTCTGAAAATAGGGTCCCACAGCTTCACCCCATCAGTGTGAGCAGGACTCTAAGGACTCTTAGAAGAGTCAATGCTCTGGTACCATGGGGGGCGCTTGGCCCCCTCTCTTCGTCACTGAGGATGATTTCATTTTTCAGGGATTAGAGAGGGTGGTCCTTGTGGTGGACTGCAGGTATGGAGAGCTGTTGTCATCGTATTAGATAGATAAGAATGATTATATGTATTGTAGAAATGTCTCCTATCATGTTCCCTAATTTTTTATTATGTCCACATCCTGGTCCCCATCTTGGACATCATAACAAACGTGCACTTTTTTGTTTAATTTACACATTGGACCATAGGAAAAATGACACTACAGCTACAGAGGTGACCGTCTGATAGCCCAGCTCGACTATCCATCTCTACTGAAGACCCTTTCAGCTTTTTGAGAGTTGGGTGGAGGACATCATCTCTGAAAATAGGGTCCCACAGCTTCACCCCATCAGTGTGAGCAGGACTCTTAGGACTCTTAGAAGAGTCAATGCTCTGGTACCATGGGGGGCGCTTGGCCCCCTCTCTTCGTCACTGAGGATGATTTCATTTTTCAGGGATTAGAGAGGGTGGTCCTTGTGGTGGACTGCAGGTATGGAGAGCTGTTGTCATCGTATTAGATAGATAAGAATGATTATATGTATTGTAGAAATGTCTCCTATCATGTTCCCTAATTTTTTATTATGTCCACAACCTGGTCCCCTTCTTGGACATCATAACAAACGTGCACTTTTTTGTTTAATTTACACATTGGACCATAGGAAAAATGACACTACAGCTACAGAGGTGACCGTCTGATAGCCCAGCTCGACTATCCATCTCTACTGAAGACCCTTTCAGCTTTTTGAGAGTTGGGTGGAGGACATCATCTCTGAAAATAGGGTCCCACAGCTGCACCCCATCAGTGTGAGCAGGACTCTTAGGACTCTTAGAAGAGTTAATGCTCTGAGACCATGGGGGCGCTTAGCCCCCTCTCTTCGTCACTGAGGATGATTTCATTTTTCAGGGATTAGAGAGGGTGGTCCTTGTGGTGGACTGCAGGTATGGAGAGCTGTTGTCATCGTATTAGATAGATAAGAATGATTATATGTATTGTAGAAATGTCTCCTATCATGTTCCCTAATTTTTTATTATGTCCACATCCTGGTCCCCATCTTGGACATCATAACAAACGTGCACTTTTTTGTTTAATTTACACATTGGACCATAGGAAAAATGACACTACAGCTACAGAGGTGACCGTCTGATAGCCCAGCTCGACTATCCATCTCTACTGAAGACCCTTTCAGCTTTTTGAGAGTTGGGTGGAGGACATCATCTCTGAAAATAGGGTCCCACAGCTGCACCCCATCAGTGTGAGCAGGACTCTTAGGACTCTTAGAAGAGTCAATGCTCTGAGACCATTGGGGGCACTTAGCCCCCTCTCTTCATCACTGAGGATGATTTCATTTTTCAGGGATTAGAGAGGGTGGTCCTTGTGGTGGACTGCAGATATGGAGAGCTGTTATCATCGTATTAGATAGATAAGAATGATTATATGTATTGTAGAAATGTCTCCTATCATGTTCCCTAATTTTTTATTATGTCCACATCCTGGTCCCCATCTTGGACATCATAACAAACGTGCACTTTTTTGTTTAATTTACACATTGGACCATAGGAAAAATGACACTACAGCTACAGAGGTGACCGTCTGATAGCCCAGCTCGACTATCCATCTCTACTGAAGACCCTTTCAGCTTTTTGAGAGTTGGGTGGAGAACATCATCTCTGAAAATAGGGTCCCACAACTGCACCCCATCACTGTGAGCAGGACTCTTAGGACTCTTAGAAGAGTCAATGCTCTGAGACCATGGGGGGCGCTTAGCCCCCTCTCTTCGTCACTGAGGATGATTTCACTTTTCAGGGAATAGAGAGGGTGGTCCTTGTGGTGGACTGCAGGTATGGAGAGCTGTTGTCATCGTATTAGATAGATAAGAATGATTATATGTATTGTAGAAATGTCTCCTATCATGTTCCCTATTTTTTTATTATGTCCACATCCTGGTCCCCATCTTGGAAATCATAACAAACGTGCACTTTTTTGTTTAATTTACACATTGGACCATAGGAAAAATGACACTACAGCTACAGAGGTGACCGTCTGATAGCCCAGCTCGACTATCCATCTCTACTGAAGACCCTTTCAGCTTTTTGAGAGTTGGGTGGAGGACATCATCTCTGAAAATAGGGTCCCACAGCTGCACCCCATCAGTGTGAGCAGGAATCTTAGGACTCTTAGAAGAGTCAATGCTCTGAGACCATGGGGGGTGCTTAGCCCCCTCTCTTCGTCACTGAGGATGATTTCATTTTTCAGGGATTAGAGAGAGTGGTCCTTGTGGTGGACTGCAGGTATGGAGAGCTGTTGTGATCGTATTAGATAGATAAGAATGATTATATGTATTGTAGAAATGTCTCCTATCATGTTCCCTAATTTTTTATTATGTCCACATCCTGGTCCCCATCTTGAACATCATAACAAACGTGCACTTTTTTGTTTAATTTACACATTGGACCATAGGAAAAATGACACTACAGCTACAGAGGTGACCGTCTGATAGCCCAGCTCGACTATCCATCTCTACTGAAGACCCTTTCAGCTTTTTGAGAGTTGGGTGGAGGACATCATCTCTTAAAATAGGGTCCCACAGCTGCACCCCATCAGTGTAAGCAGGACTCTTAGGACTCTTAGAAGAGTCAATGCTCTAAAACCATGGGGGGCGCTTAGCCCCCTCTCTTCGTCACTGAGGATGATTTCATTTTTCAGGGATTAGAGAGGGTGGTCCTTGTGGTGGACTGCAGGTATGGAGAGCTGTTGTCATCGTATTAGATAGATAAGAATGATTATATGTATTGTAGAAATGTCTCCTATCATGTTCCCTAATTTTTTATTATGTCCACATCCTGGTCCCCATCTTGGACATCATAACAAACGTGCACTTTTTTGTTTAATTTACACATTGGACCATAGGAAAAATGACACTACAGCTACAGAGGTGACCGTCTGATAGCCCAGCTCGACTATCCATCTCTACTGAAGACCCTTTCAGCTTTTTGAGAGTTGGGTGGAGGACATCATCTCTGAAAATAGGGTCCCACAGCTGCACCCCATCAGTGTGAGCAGGACTCTTAGTTCTCTTAGAAGAGTCAATGCTCTGAGACCATTGGGGGCACTTAGCCCCCTCTCTTCATCACTGAGGATGATTTCATTTTTCAGGGATTAGAGAGGGTGGTCCTTGTGGTGGACTGCAGATATGGAGAGCTGTTATCATCGTATTAGATAGATAAGAATGATTATATGTATTGTAGAAATGTCTCCTATCATGTTCCCTAATTTTTTATTATGTCCACATCCTGGTCCCCATCTTGGACATCATAACAAACGTGCACTTTTTTGTTTAATTTACACATTGGACCATAGGAAAAATGACACTACAGCTACAGAGGTGACCGTCTGATAGCCCAGCTCGACTATCCATCTCTACTGAAGACCCTTTCAGCTTTTTGAGAGTTGGGTGGAGGACATCATCTCTGAAAATAGGGTCCCACAGCTGCACCCCATCAGTGTGAGCAGGACTCTTGGGACTCTTAGAAGAGTCAATGCTCTGAGACCATGGGGGGCGCTTAGCCCCCTCTCTTCGTCACTGAGGATGATTTCATTTTTCAGGGATTAGAGAGGGTGGTCCTTGTGGTGGACTGCAGGTATGGAGAGCTGTTGTCATCGTATTAAATAGATAAGAATGATTATATGTATTGTAGAAATGTCTCCTATCATGTTCCCTAATTTTTTATTATGTCCACATCCTGGTCCCCATCTTTGACATCATAACAAACGTGCACTTTTTTGTTTAATTTACACATTGGACCATAGGAAAAATGACACTACAGCTACAGAGGTGACCGTCTGATAGCCCAGCTCGACTATCCATCTCTACTGAAGACCCTTTCAGCTTTTTGAGAGTTGGGTGGAGAACATCATCTCTGAAAATAGGGTCCCACAGCTGCACCCCATCAGTGTGAGCAGGACTCTTAGGACTCTTAGAAGAGTCAATGCTCTGAGACCATGGGGGGCGCTTAGCCCCCTCTCCTCGTCACTGAGGATGATTTCACTTTTCAGGGAATAGAGAGGGTGGTCCTTGTGGTGGACTGCAGGTATGGAGAGCTGTTGTCATCGTATTAGATAGATAAGAATGATTATATGTATTGTAGAAATGTCTCCTATCATGTTCCCTATTTTTTTATTATGTCCACATCCTGGTTCCCATCTTGGAAATCATAACAAACGTGCACTTTTTTGTTTAATTTACAAATTGGACAATAGGAAAAATGACACTACAGCTACAGAGGTGACCGTCTGATAGCCCAGCTCGACTATCCATCTCTACTGAAGACCCTTTCAGCTTTTTGAGAGTTGGGTGGAGGACATCATCTCTGAAAATAGGGTCCCACAGCTGCACCCCATCAGTGTGAGCAGGAATCTTAGGACTCTTAGAAGAGTCAATGCTCTGAGACCATGGGGGGCGCTTAGCCCCCTCTCTTCGTCACTGAGGATGATTTCATTTTTCAGGGATTAGAGAGAGTGGTCCTTGTGGTGGACTGCAGGTATGGAGAGCTGTTGTGATCGTATTAGATAGATAAGAATGATTATATGTATTGTAGAAATGTCTCCTATCATGTTCCCTAATTTTTTATTATGTCCACATCCTGGTCCCCATCTTGAACATCATAACAAACGTGCACTTTTTTGTTTAATTTACACATTGGACCATAGGAAAAATGACACTACAGCTACAGAGGTGACCGTCTGATAGCCCAGCTCGACTATCCATCTCTACTGAAGACCCTTTCAGCTTTTTGAGAGTTGGGTGGAGGACATCATCTCTGAAAATAGGGTCCCACAGCTTCACCCCATCAGTGTGAGCAGGACTCTTAGGACTCTTAGAAGAGTCAATGCTCTGGTACCATGGGGGGCGCTTGGCCCCCTCTCTTCGTCACTGAGGATGATTTCATTTTTCAGGGATTAGAGAGGGTGGTCCTTGTGGTGGACTGCAGGTATGGAGAGCTGTTGTCATCGTATTAGATAGATAAGAATGATTATATGTATTGTAGAAATGTCTCCTATCATGTTCCCTAATTTTTTATTATGTCCACATCCTGGTCCCCATCTTGGACATCATAACAAACGTGCACTTTTTTGTTTAATTTACACATTGGACCATAGGAAAAATGACACTACAGCTACAGAGGTGACCGTCTGATAGCCCAGCTCGACTATCCATCTCTACTGAAGACCCTTTCAGCATTTTGAGAGTTGGGTGGAGGACATCATCTCTGAAAATAGGGTCCCACAGCTGCACCCCATCAGTGTGAGCAGGACTCTTAAGACTCTTAGAAGAGTCAATGCTCTGAGACCATTGGGGGCACTGAGCCCCCTCTCTTCGTCACTGAGGATGATTTCATTTTTCAGGGTTTATAGAGGGTGGTCCTTGTGGTGGACTGCAGGTATGGAGAGCTGTTATCATCGTATTAGATAGATAAGAATGATTATATGTATTGTAGAAATGTCTCCCATCATGTTCCCTAATTTTTTATTATGTCCACATCCTGGTCCCCATCTTGGACATCATAACAAACGTGCACTTTTTTGTTTAATTTACACATTGGACCATAGGAAAAATGACACTACAGCTACAGAGGTGACCGTCTGATAGCCCAGCTCGACTATCCATCTCTACTGAAGACCCTTTCAGCTTTTTGAGAGTTGGGTGGAGGACATCATCTCTGAAAATAGGGTCCCACAGCTTCACCCCATCAGTGTGAGCAGGACTCTTAGGACTCTTAGAAGAGTCAATGCTCTGGTACCATGGGGGGCGCTTGGCCCCCTCTCTTCGTCACTGAGGATGATTTCATTTTTCAGGGATTAGAGAGGGTGGTCCTTGTGGTGGACTGCAGGTATGTAGAGCTGTTGTCATCGTATTAGATAGATAAGAATGATTATATGTATTGTAGAAATGTCTCCTATCATGTTCCCTAATTTTTTATTATGTCCACATCCTGGTCCCCATCTTGGACATCATAACAAACGTGCACTTTTTTGTT
Source organism: Anomaloglossus baeobatrachus (assembly GCF_048569485.1). Classification (NCBI taxonomy): domain Eukaryota; kingdom Metazoa; phylum Chordata; class Amphibia; order Anura; family Aromobatidae; genus Anomaloglossus; species Anomaloglossus baeobatrachus. The sequence goes on from NW_027444261.1 coordinate 199,592, forward strand.
TAATTTACACATTGGACCATAGGAAAAATGACACTACAGCTACAGAGGTGACCGTCTGATAGCCCAGCTCGACTATCCATCTCTACTGAAGACCCTTTCAGCTTTTTGAGAGTTGGGTGGAGGACATCATCTCTGAAAATAGGGTCCCACAGCTGCACCCCATCAGTGTGAGCAGGACTCTTAGGACTCTTAGAAGAGTTAATGCTCTGAGACCATGGGGGCGCTTAGCCCCCTCTCTTCGTCACTGAGGATGATTTCATTTTTCAGGGATTAGAGAGGGTGGTCCTTGTGGTGGACTGCAGGTATGGAGAGCTGTTGTCATCGTATTAGATAGATAAGAATGATTATATGTATTGTAGAAATGTCTCCTATCATGTTCCCTAATTTTTTATTATGTCCACATCCTGGTCCCCATCTTGGACATCATAACAAACGTGCACTTTTTTGTTTAATTTACACATTGGACCATAGGAAAAATGACACTACAGCTACAGAGGTGACCGTCTGATAGCCCAGCTCGACTATCCATCTCTACTGAAGACCCTTTCAGCTTTTTGAGAGTTGGGTGGAGGACATCATCTCTGAAAATAGGGTCCCACAGCTGCACCCCATCAGTGTGAGCAGGACTCTTAGGACTCTTAGAAGAGTCAATGCTCTGAGACCATTGGGGGCACTTAGCCCCCTCTCTTCGTCACTGAGGATGATTTCATTTTTCAGGGATTAGGGAGGGTGGTCCTTGTGGTGGACTGCAGGTATGGAGAGCTGTTATCATCGTATTAGATAGATAAGAATGATTATATGTATTGTAGAAATGTCTCCTATCATGTTCCCTAATTTTTTATTATGTCCACATCCTGGTCCCCATCTTGGACATCATAACAAACGTGCACTTTTTTGTTTAATTTACACATTGGACCATAGGAAAAATGACACTACAGCTACAGAGGTGACCGTCTGATAGCCCAGCTCGACAATCCATCTCTACTGAAGACCCTTTCAGCTTTTTGAGAGTTGGGTGGAGGACATCATCTCTGAAAATAGGGTCCCACAGCTGCACCCCATCAGTGTGAGCAGGACTCTTAGGACTCTTAGAAGAGTCAATGCTCTGAGACCATGGGGGGCGCTTAGCCCCCTCTCTTCGTCACTGAGGATGATTTCATTTTTCAGGGATTAGAGAGGGTGGTCCTTGTGGTGGACTGCAGGTATGGAGAGCTGTTGTCATCGTATTAAATAGATAAGAATGATTATATGTATTGTAGAAATGTCTCCTATCATGTTCCCTAATTTTTTATTATGTCCACATCCTGGTCCCCATCTTGGACATCATAACAAACGTGCACTTTTTTGTTTAATTTACACATTGGACCATAGGAAAAATGACACTACAGCTACAGAGGTGACCGTCTGATAGCCCAGCTCGACTATCCATCTCTACTGAAGACCCTTTCAGCTTTTTGAGAGTTGGGTGGAGAACATCATCTCTGAAAATAGGGTCCCACAGCTGCACCCCATCAGTGTGAGCAGGACTCTAAGGACTCTTAGAAGAGTCAATGTTTTGAGACCATGGGGGGCGCTTAGCCCCCTCTCTTCGTCACTGAGGATGATTTCACTTTTCAGGGAATAGAGAGGGTGGTCCTTGTGGTGGACTGCAGGTATGGAGAGCTGTTGTCATCGTATTAGATAGATAAGAATGATTATATGTATTGTAGAAATGTCTCCTATCATGTTCCCTATTTTTTTATTATGTCCACATCCTGGTCCCCATCTTGGAAATCATAACAAACGTGCACTTTTTTGTTTAATTTACACATTGGACCATAGGAAAAATGACACTACAGCTACAGAGGTGACCGTCTGGTAGCCCAGCTCGACTATCCATCTCTACTGAAGACCCTTTCAGCTTTTTGAGAGTTGGGTGGAGGACATCATCTCTGAAAATAGGGTCCCACAGCTGCACCCCATCAGTGTGAGCAGGACTCTTAGGACTCTTAGAAGAGTTAATGCTCTGAGACCATGGGGGCGCTTAGCCCCCTCTCTTCGTCACTGAGGATGATTTCATTTTTCAGGGATTAGAGAGGGTGGTCCTTGTGGTGGACTGCAGGTATGGAGAGCTGTTGTCATCGTATTAGATAGATAAGAATGATTATATGTATTGTAGAAATGTCTCCTATCATGTTCCCTAATTTTTTATTATGTCCACATCCTGGTCCCCATCTTGGACATCATAACAAACGTGCACTTTTTTGTTTAATTTACACATTGGACCATAGGAAAAATGACACTACAGCTACAGAGGTGACCGTCTGATAGCCCAGCTCGACTATCCATCTCTACTGAAGACCCTTTCAGCTTTTTGAGAGTTGGGTGGAGGACATCATCTCTGAAAATAGGGTCCCACAGCTGCACCCCATCAGTGTGAGCAGGACTCTTAGGACTCTTAGAAGAGTCAATGCTCTGAGACCATTGGGGGCACTTAGCCCCCTCTCTTCGTCACTGAGGATGATTTCATTTTTCAGGGATTAGGGAGGGTGGTCCTTGTGGTGGACTGCAGGTATAGAGAGCTGTTATCATCGTATTAGATAGATAAGAATGATTATATGTATTGTAGAAATGTCTCCTATCATGTTCCCTAATTTTTTATTATGTCCACATCCTGGTCCCCATCTTGGACATCATAACAAACGTGCACTTTTTTGTTTAACTTACACATTGGACCATAGGAAAAATGACACTACAGCTACAGAGGTGACCGTCTGATAGCCCAGCTCGACAATCCATCTCTACTGAAGACCCTTTCAGCTTTTTGAGAGTTGGGTGGAGGACATCATCTCTGAAAATAGGGTCCCACAGCTGCACCCCATCAGTGTGAGCAGGACTCTTAGGACTCTTAGAAGAGTAGAAATGTCTCCTATCATGTTCTCTATTTTTTTATTATGTCCACATCCTGGTCCCCATCTTGGAAATCATAACAAACGTGCACTTTTTTGTTTAATTTACACATTGGACCATAGGAAAAATGACACTACAGCTACAGAGGTGACCGTCTGATAGCCCAGCTCGACAATCCATCTCTACTGAAGACCCTTTCAGCTTTTTGAAAGTTGGGTGGAGGACATCATCTCTGAAAATAGGGTCCCACAGCTGCACCCCATCAGTGTGAGCAGGAATCTTAGGACTCTTAGAAGAGTCAATGCTCTGAGACCATGGGGGGCGCTTAGCCCCCTCTCTTCGTCACTGAGGATGATTTCATTTTTCAGGGATTAGAGAGAGTGGTCCTTGTGGTGGACTGCAGGTATGGAGAGCTGTTGTGATCGTATTAGATAGATAAGAATGATTATATGTATTGTAGAAATGTCTCCTATCATGTTCCCTAATTTTTTATTATGTCCACATCCTGGTCCCCATCTTGAACATCATAACAAACGTGCACTTTTTTGTTTAATTTACACATTGGACCATAGGAAAAATGACACTACAGCTACAGAGGTGACCGTCTGATAGCCCAGCTCGACTATCCATCTCTACTGAAGACCCTTTCAGCTTTTTGAGAGTTGGGTGGAGGACATCATCTCTGAAAATAGGGTCCCACAGCTGCACCCCATCAGTGTGAGCAGGACTCTTAGGACTCTTAGAAGAGTCAATGCTCTGAGACCATTGGGGGCACTTAGCCCCCTCTCTTCATCACTGAGGATGATTTCATTTTTCAGGGATTAGAGAGGGTGGTCCTTGTGGTGGACTGCAGGTATGGAGTGCTGTTGTCATCGTATTAGATAGATAAGAATGATTATATGTATTGTAGAAATGTCTCCTATCATGTTCCCTAATTTTTTATTATGTCCACATCCTGGTCCCCATCTTGGACATCATAACAAACGTGCACTTTTTTGTTTAATTTACACATTGGACCATAGGAAAAATGACACTACAGCTACAGAGGTGACCGTCTGATAGCCCAGCTCGACTATCCATCTCTACTGAAGACCCTTTCAGCTTTTTGAGAGTTGGGTGGAGGACATCATCTCTGAAAATAGGGTCCCACAGCTGCACCCCATCAGTGTGAGCAGGACTCTTAGGACTCTTAGAAGAGTCAATGCTCTAAAACCATTGGGGGCACTTAGCCCCCTCTCTTCATCACTGAGGATGATTTCATTTTTCAGGGATTAGAGAGGGTGGTCCTTGTGGTGGACTGCAGATATGGAGAGCTTTTATCATCGTATTAGATAGATAAGAATGATTATATGTATTGTAGAAATGTCTCCTATCATGTTCCCTAATTTTTTATTATGTCCACATCCTGGTCCCCATCTTGGACATCATAACAAACGTGCACTTTTTTGTTTAATTTACACATTGGACCATAGGAAAAATGACACTACAGCTACAGAGGTGACCGTCTGATAGCCCAGCTCGACTATCCATCTCTACTGAAGACCCTTTCAGCTTTTTGAGAGTTGGGTGGAGGACATCATCTCTGAAAATAGGGTCCCACAGCTGCACCCCATCAGTGTGAGCAGGACTCTTAGGACTCTTAGAAGAGTCAATGCTCTGAGACCATGGGGGGCGCTTAGCCCCCTCTCTTCGTCACTGAGGATGATTTCATTTTTCAGGGATTAGAGAGGGTGGTCCTTGTGGTGGACTGCAGGTATGGAGAGCTGTTGTCATCGTATTAAATAGATAAGAATGATTATATGTATTGTAGAAATGTCTCCTATCATGTTCCCTAATTTTTTATTATGTCCACATCCTGGTCCCCATCTTGGACATCATAACAAACGTGCACTTTTTTGTTTAATTTACACATTGGACCATAGGAAAAATGACACTACAGCTACAGAGGTGACCGTCTGATAGCCCAGCTCGACTATCCATCTCTACTGAAGACCCTTTCAGCTTTTTGAGAGTTGGGTGGAGAACATCATCTCTGAAAATAGGGTCCCACAGCTGCACCCCATCAGTGTGAGCAGGATTCTTAGGACTCTTAGAAGAGTCAATGCTCTGAGACCATGGGGGGCGCTTAGCCCCCTCTCTTCGTCACTGAGGATGATTTCACTTTTCAGGGAATAGAGAGGGTGGTCCTTGTGGTGGACTGCAGGTATGGAGAGCTGTTGTCATCGTATTAGATAGATAAGAATGATTATATGTATTGTAGAAATGTCTCCTATCATGTTCCCTATTTTTTTATTATGTCCACATCCTGGTCCCCATCTTGGAAATCATAACAAACGTGCACTTTTTTGTTTAATTTACACATTGGACCATAGGAAAAATGACACTACAGCTACAGAGGTGACCGTCTGATAGCCCAGCTCGACTATCCATCTCTACTGAAGACCCTTTCAGCTTTTTGAGAGTTGGGTGGAGGACATCATCTCTGAAAATAGGGTCCCACAGCTGCACCCCATCAGTGTGAGCAGGAATCTTAGGACTCTTAGAAAAGTCAATGCTCTGAGACCATGGGGGGCGCTTAGCCCCCTCTCTTCGTCACTGAGGATGATTTCATTTTTCAGGGATTAGAGAGAGTGGTCCTTGTGGTGGACTGCAGGTATGGAGAGCTGTTGTGATCGTATTAGATAGATAAGAATGATTATATGTATTGTAGAAATGTCTCCTATCATGTTCCCTAATTTTTTATTATGTCCACATCCTGGTCCCCATCTTGAACATCATAACAAACGTGCACTTTTTTGTTTAATTTACACATTGGACCATAGGAAAAATGACACTACAGCTACAGAGGTGACCGTCTGATAGCCCAGCTCGACTATCCATCTCTACTGAAGACCCTTTCAGCTTTTTGAGAGTTGGGTGGAGGACATCATCTCTGAAAATAGGGTCCCACAGCTGCACCCCATCAGTGTGAGCAGGACTCTTAGGACTCTTAGAAGAGTCAATGCTCTGAGACCATTGGGGGCACTTAGCCCCCTCTCTTCATCACTGAGGATGATTTCATTTTTCAGGGATTAGAGAGGGTGGTCCTTGTGGTGGACTGCAGATATGGAGAGCTGTTATCATCATATTAGATAGATAAGAATGATTATATGTATTGTAGAAATGTCTCCTATCATGTTCCCTAATTTTTTATTATGTCCACATCCTGGTCCCCATCTTGGACATCATAACAAACGTGCACTTTTTTGTTTAATTTACACATTGGACCATAGGAAAAATGACACTACAGCTACAGAGGTGACCGTCTGATAGCCCAGCTCGACTATCCATCTCTACTGAAGACCCTTTCAGCTTTTTGAGAGTTGGGTGGAGGACATCATCTCTGAAAATAGGGTCCCACAGCTGCAACCCATCAGTGTAAGCAGGACTCTTAGGACTCTTAGAAGAGTTAATGCTCTGAGACCATGGGGGCGCTTAGCCCCCTCTCTTCGTCACTGAGGATGATTTCATTTTTCAGGGATTAGAGAGGGTGGTCCTTGTGGTGGACTGCAGGTATGGAGAGCTGTTGTCATCGTATTAGATAGATAAGAATGATTATATGTATTGTAGAAATGTCTCCTATCATGTTCCCTAATTTTTTATTATGTCCACATCCTGGTCCCCATCTTGGACATCATAACAAACGTGCACTTTTTTGTTTAATTTACACATTGGACCATAGGAAAAATGACACTACAGCTACAGAGGTGACCGTCTGATAGCCCAGCTCGACTATCCATCTCTACTGAAGACCCTTTCAGCTTTTTGAGAGTTGGGTGGAGGACATCATCTCTGAAAATAGGGTCCCACAGCTGCACCCCATCAGTGTGAGCAGGACTCTTAGGACTCTTAGAAGAGTCAATGCTCTGAGACCATGGGGGGCGCTTAGCCCCCACTCTTCGTCACTGAGGATGATTTCATTTTTCAGGGATTAGAGAGGGTGGTCCTTGTGGTGGACTGCAGGTATGGAGAGCTGTTGTCATCGTATTAAATAGATAAGAATGATTATATGTATTGTAGAAATGTCTCCTATCATGTTCCCTAATTTTTTATTATGTCCACATCCTGGTCCCCATCTTGGACATCATAACAAACGTGCACTTTTTTGTTTAATTTACACATTGGACCATAGGAAAAATGACACTACAGCTACAGAGGTGACCGTCTGATAGCCCAGCTCGACTATCCATCTCTACTGAAGACCCTTTCAGCTTTTTGAGAGTTGGGTAGAGAACATCATCTCTGAAAATAGGGTCCCACAGCTGCACCCTATCAGTGTGAGCAGGACTCTTAGGACTCTTAGAAGAGTCAATGCTCTGAGACCATGGGGGGCGCTTAGCCCCCTCTCTTCGTCACTGAGGATGATTTCACTTTTCAGGTAATAGAGAGGGTGGTCCTTGTGGTAGACTGCAGGTATGGAGAGCTGTTGTCATCGTATTAGATAGATAAGAATGATTATATGTATTGTAGAAATGTCTCCTATCATGTTCCCTATTTTTTTATTATGTCCACATCCTGGTCCCCATCTTGGAAATCATAACAAACGTGCACTTTTTTGTTTAATTTACACATTGGACCATAGGAAAAATGACACTACAGCTACAGAGGTGACCGTCTGATAGCCCAGCTCGACTATCCATCTCTACTGAAGACCCTTTCAGCTTTTTGAGAGTTGGGTGGAGGACATCATCTCTGAAAATAGGGTCCCACAGCTGCACCCCATCAGTGTGAGCAGGAATCTTAGGACTCTTAGAAGAGTCAATGCTCTGAGACCATGGGGGCGCTTAGCCCCCTCTCTTCGTCACTGAGGATGATTTAATTTTTCAGGGATTAGAGAGAGTGGTCCTTGTGGTGGACTGCAGGTATGGAGAGCTGTTGTGATCGTATTAGATAGATAAGAATGATTATATGTATTGTAGAAATGTCTCCTATCATGTTCCCTAATTTCTTATTATGTCCACATCCTGGTCCCCATCTTGGACATCATAACAAACGTGCACTTTTTTGTTTAATTTACACATTGGACCATAGGAAAAATGACACTACAGCTACAGAGGTGACCGTCTGATAGCCCAGCTCGACTATCCATCTCTACTGAAGACCCTTTCAGCTTTTTGAGAGTTGGGTGGAGGACATCATCTCTGAAAATAGGGTCCCACAGCTTCACCCCATCAGTGTGAGCAGGACTCTTAGGACTCTTAGAAGAGTCAATGCTCTGGTACCATGGGGGGCGCTTGGCCCCCTCTCTTCGTCACTGAGGATGATTTCATTTTTCAGGGATTAGAGAGGGTGGTCCTTGTGGTGGACTGCAGGTATGGAGAGCTGTTGTCATCGTATTAGATAGATAAGAATGATTATATGTATTGTAGAAATGTCTCCTATCATGTTCCCTAATTTTTTATTATGTCCACATCCTGGTCCCCATCTTGGACATCATAACAAACGTGCACTTTTTTGTTTAATTTACACATTGGACCATAGGAAAAATGACACTACAGCTACAGAGGTGACCGTCTGATAGCCCAGCTCGACTATCCATCTCTACTGAAGACCCTTTCAGCTTTTTGAGAGTTGGGTGGAGGACATCATCTCTGAAAATAGGGTCCCACAGCTGCACCCCATCAGTGTGAGCAGGACTCTTAGGACTCTTAGAAGAGTTAATGCTCTGAGACCATGGGGGCGCTTAGCCCCCTCTCTTCGTCACTGAGGATGATTTCATTTTTCAGGGATTATAGAGGGTGGTCCTTGTGGTGGACTGCAGGTATGGAGAGCTGTTGTCATCGTATTAGATAGATAAGAATGATTATATGTATTGTAGAAATGTCTCCTATCATGTTCCCTAATTTTTTATTATGTCCACATCCTGGTCCCCATCTTGGACATCATAACAAACGTGCACTTTTTTGTTTAATTTACACATTGGACCATAGGAAAAATGACACTACAGCTACAGAGGTGACCGTCTGATAGCCCAGCTCGACTATCCATCTCTACTGAAGACCCTTTCAGCTTTTTGAGAGTCGGGTGGAGGACATCATCTCTGAAAATAGGGTCCCACAGCTTCACCCCATCAGTGTGAGCAGGACTCTTAGGACTCTTAGAAGAGTCAATGCTCTGGTACCATGGGGGGCGCTTGGCCCCCTCTATTCGTCACTGAGGATGATTTCATTTTTCAGGGATTAGAGAGGGTGGTCCTTGTGGTGGACTGCAGGTATGGAGAGCTGTTGTCATCGTATTAGATAGATAAGAATGATTATATGTATTGTAGAAATGTCTCCTATCATGTTCCCTAATTTTTTATTATGTCCACATCCTGGTCCCCATCTTGGACATCATAACAAACGTGCACTTTTTTGTTTAATTTACACATTGGACCATAGGAAAAATGACACTACAGCTACAGAGGTGACCGTCTGATAGCCTAGCTCGACTATCCATCTCTACTGAAGACCCTTTCAGCTTTTTGAGAGTTGGGTGGAGGACATCATCTCTGAAAATAGGGTCCCACAGCTGCACCCCATCAGTGTGAGCAGGACTCTTAGGACTCTTAGAAGAGTTAATGCTCTGAGACCATGGGGGCGCTTAGCCCCCTCTCTTCGTCACTGAGGATGATTTCATTTTTCAGGGATTAGAGAGGGTGGTCCTTGTGGTGGACTGCAGGTATGGAGAGCTGTTGTCATCGTATTAGATAGATAAGAATGATTATATGTATTGTAGAAATGTCTCCTATCATGTTCCCTAATTTTTTATTATGTCCACATCCTGGTCCCCATCTTGGACATCATAACAAACGTGCACTTTTTTGTTTAATTTACACATTGGACCATAGGAAAAATGACACTACAGCTACAGAGGTGACCGTCTGATAGCCCAGCTCGACTATCCATCTCTACTGAAGACCCTTTCAGCTTTTTGAGAGTTGGGTGGAGGACATCATCTCTGAAAATAGGGTCCCACAGCTGCACCCCATCAGTGTGAGCAGGACTCTTAGGACTCTTAGAAGAGTCAATGCTCTGAGACCATTGGGGGCACTTAGCCCCCTCTCTTCGTCACTGAGGATGATTTCATTTTTCAGGGATTAGAGAGGGTGGTCCTTGTGGTGGACTGCAGGTATGGAGAGCTGTTGTCATCGTATTAGATAGATAAGAATGATTATATGTATTGTAGAAATGTCTCCTATCATGTTCCCTAATTTCTTATTATGTCCACATCCTGGTCCCCATCTTGGACATCATAACAAACGTGCACTTTTTTGTTTAATTTACACATTGGACCATAGGAAAAATGACACTACAGCTACATAGGTGACCGTCTGATAGCCCAGCTCGACTATCCATCTCTACTGAAGACCCTTTCAGCTTTTTGAGAGTCGGGTGGAGGACATCATCTCTGAAAATAGGGTCCCAGAGCTTCACCCCATCAGTGTGAGCAGGACTCTTAGGACTCTTAGAAGAGTCAATGCTCTGGTACCATGGGGGGCGCTTGGCCCCCTCTCTTCGTCACTGAGGATGATTTCATTTTTCAGGGATTAGAGAGGGTGGTCCTTGTGGTGGACTGCAGGTATGGAGAGCTGTTGTCATCGTATTAGATAGATAAGAATGATTATATGTATTGTAGAAATGTCTCCTATCATGTTCCCTAATTTTTTATTATGTCCACATCCTGGTCCCCATCTTGGACATCATAACAAACGTGCACTTTTTTGTTTAATTTACACATTGGACCATAGGAAAAATGACACTACAGCTACAGAGGTGACCGTCTGATAGCCCAGCTCGACTATCCATCTCTACTGAAGACCCTTTCAGCTTTTTGAGAGTTGGGTGGAGGACATCATCTCTGAAAATAGGGTCCCACAGCTGCACCCCATCAGTGTGAGCAGGACTCTTAGGACTCTTAGAAGAGTTAATGCTCTGAGACCATGGGGGCGCTTAGCCCCCTCTCTTCGTCACTGAGGATGATTTCATTTTTCAGGGATTAGAGAGGGTGGTCCTTGTGGTGGACTGCAGGTATGGAGAGCTGTTGTCATCGTATTAGATAGATAGAAAGGAGGCGGTTCGCCGGTCACAGCGACGTCGCCGGGCAGGTAAGTATGTGTGACGGGTCTGGTCGGTGTTGTGCGGCATGGGCAGCGATTTACCCGTGTCGCGCAACAGATGGGGGCGGGTACCCACACTAGCGATATCGGGACCGATATCGCAGTGTGTAAAGTAGCCTTTAGTCACATGACCAAGACTGTATCTGTGTCCCTACAACACACTTGAGACAAATGTGTGTGTGAGCCTGCATTGTGGGGTATATATAATATATTATAGAGCTGGGAAGGATCATTCTAAGCAGTGAGCTGTTCCAGTATTTGTAGGAAAATACCCAGTAGAAGCATCAAACACAGCACCAATACCTCCCATCAGTATCCCACCACAGTGCCATGTAACCCATGCCCTACACTCCCATCTACACCAATACTATACAGGCACAAACTAGTATATCTGACTAAAAGCCCCCAAAATATGAAGAACGGCCTATAGTTGAGTGTGGATATAAAATCTATGTGAGCAGAGCTAGAATAGAAATCACTGATCGCATTGAAGTCATTCTGACCATAAATCACCATGATATCAAGGTGAGGAGTTGTGTGTTACTGCTGGGAGGAAAGGGTTAACAGTGGAATATTAAGGTGCATTTCTGTGTGCAGTGTTACTGTGGCGCCCCTGACCTGGTCAGGCACCACTGAGTACTGCACCCATGCTGGGGACAGTACAATACAGGTAATCCGGAAGGCTGACCGGGGTGTGGAACACAGGCGCATAGTGATCAGGTCTCACACATGTACCTATGAGAGGACCCCTGGGGATCCCAGGAGGGGGCGAAGCATGAGCACGGCCTCCATCTCCTCTCAAGGGGTGTGGTAAGAGAGTCTGGTTACTAAGTGGCGTAGGCAAGAACAGGAGAGGAGGGGCAGTGAGTCGGTTAGGGCAGAACTCCATAGGGCTCAGTGAGGAGCAGACCTGTGGGGCTTGTGCTGTCTAACAGCGCCCGCGCAGTGGCTATTGACGGGGGAGAACGGTCAACTAGGAGTGCTACCCGAAATCCATCTTCAGCTAAAGAGAGGGCACGGAGTGGGAAGTAAGGAGACTGCTAGAGAGTACCAGGCCCAAACGGGCGGCAGATCCCGGAGCGGAGATAGATCCATCTTTCTTTTGCTAAACCTGCCGGTGTGGGGCCCTCAAAGCCCACACCACAACAACTAAAAGCCGCAGCCACGTAGCCACAGTTAGGGCCCATAGGTCACAGGAGGCAAGCAGCTGGAGTGGCCTGGTCCAGGCGACAAGCACACGGCAAACGAAGGGGAGAGAGGCTGCAGCATCTTCCCTGGGTGACCCCCATAGGGACTAAAAGTCGGGGTTACCCCAAACCAACAAGGGCTAAGGAAGGCGAGTTAGTAGTCACCCTCACAAGTCAGCCTGAAGGACACCTGGTTCCCACCTGGTTCATCCCAGCTATGCCCGGGTCACTCACCCTGCCATCAACTGTGAGTAAAAACCCTGAAAGACATCCTGCTTGTGTGGAGTCATTCTGCGCCTTGTAGTTCTACACAACTACACAGGGCCCTGGGGCTTGCCTCACTCTCAGGAGGCCACTACATCCGACTGCACCCACCATCAGCCCCAGGCAGCCCTTAACCTGCAGTGGCGGTCCCCACTGACCGCAAATCTGAGAGTGGCGTCACGACTACAGAGAAGATCTCCTACCTGTGATCCAGATCCAGCAGCGTGGAGTCCCTGAAGGTAATGCAGCTGCACAACACCTGTGGGGCTTCACATCTGGCGTCACGAACAGGATAAGGACTAGACCTGTTCAGACAGGTGACCATGTGCCTGGGCGGTCCGCTTGAAAAATTGGAAGCGCCGCCATATTGCCACCATGAAAAGCGCGCTGAAAAACAACAGCAGCCCGCGCTGGAAGAAGTTACCGCCCACGAAGAGGTGTGGCTACCCAGAGATCCCCTGCAGAGTTCGGACCTCGCTGGTGAAGAAAGCGGAAGCGTCCAGAGACGGCGGAGCAGAAGAGAACCCAGCAGTGTGCTAGAGAAAATGGAGTCCAGACGCGGATACCCAGAGCCAGGCTCTGCTGCCTGGTGGTGCCGGGAGCTCGCTATCTTCTGCGACCAGCTGGAGGCTAGGATTGTACGACAGCTCAGTGAGGGACGCACGGAGCTCCTGGAGATGGCTGCGGCGGTGCGGACCTACGAGGAGGGAGTTGCGCGACGCCTGCCAGACCGAGCGGCGACGACTCAGACCCCGATGCTGCCACAGATGGGTGAGTCCAGAGATGCCCCGGCCAGCGCAAGTGCTCCGACCCCTGCAGCTACGCCCGCGGTCCCAGAAGAGGCGCCCGGCGCGGCGACGCCGAGCGAGGCCGCAGCCACGCTAGATGCGGCCCGCCAAATCCAGGCCGCCGCAGCGATGCCCCGCCTAGCCCGCAAAGGCCCGACTGCCACGGCGATACTCATCCGTGCCGCAGGTGTGACGCTGACCCAGGCTGCCACCCTGCTGAGCCCAGTCCGCCAAGATCCCACCGCAGCCGCGACGCTCGTCCGCGCCGCCAGTGAGATGCTGAACCAGGCCGCAGCCACGCCAGGTGCGGCCCGCCAAGCCCCGATCACCGCAGCGACGCCCAGCTCCACCTGCACGGATCCCAGCGAGGCTGCAACGCCGATCCAGGCCGCCGCCATGCCAGGCGCGGCCCGCCAAGACCAGGCCGCCGCCATGCCAGGCGCGGCCCGCCAAGACCAGGCCGCCGCCATGCCAGGCGCGGTCCACCAAGAAAAGACAGACGTACCCTCATTTACCCCGGCCTGTAGGGCCAGAGCAGACACCGCTCCCCAGGCTAAGGAGCTCCCTGCTAGGAAATCCACGCTGGGGGAGGACCCCGCATACTGGCAGCTGAAGGCTGACCTGGAGGCCAAGTTCCCACAGGAGATGGTGGACCAGTACATGCTCCCTCCGCACACTCCTAAGGCAATCCCGGCAGCAACCACGCCGAAGAGTCCACCGCCTGGGCCAGCTGAGGAACACTCATCCCCAGCGCTGCCACAAGCAGAGTGCAGCGAAGAACTAAGGGGGAGAGGAGGGCAAGAAGCTAAGGAGCTGACTCAGGAGCCACCAGCAGTGGATCCATGCCCAGAGCCGGAGATGCTACCATATTCCCGCTGGGATGAAGAAGACCTGACCCCATCGGCTGAGGAAGATTTGTCCAGCAACCTTACCTGGGGGCCTGCAGGCAGCGAAGTAACAGCAACCAAGCTAGATCCAGCCCGTAAGACACGGCGTCGTAATAGAACAACACTGTCCCCTGCATCGCCATTCCCAGAGCAGAGAGAAGTTACGGCCAGAGATCTACAAGAGAAAAAGTTCCTGAGAAGAGCCAAGGCACAGGCTAGAGGACCCCTTTGTACAGGAGTTGTGGAGGACTTTAATTTGAAAAGCGGATACGGCTTTATTGTGGCACGAGGCATGAAAGAAGGAATTTTCGTTAATAGAAGGGATGTGAGAGCCCACTTGCCCAGAGGACACCCTGGAAGGAATTTGAAAATTGGAGACTCAGTACAGTTCACTATGCATCAAGGAGAAAGAGGATGGTATGCACTGGATGTTGCACCATGTCCTAAAGATAAAGAAACAGATGCAGAAAAGGAAACAGATGAAGATCAAGAAAGAAAAGACAAGGAACCTACAGATGAGACTACCTCCGACGACGACAAAGAGCAAGAAAGCAGCAGGTGCCGCAGCCCTACCGGCCAAAGCCCTGGTATGGAGGAGTAGAGGAATCCACATAAAGCACAGAAGTTACAAGTTTTGAAAAGTTTGTTTTGCAACGTTCTCAAGTTTAAGCATGTGCCCACAAAAACTATTGTGAGAAAACCATAAACCTTAAGGCTATGAACTGGCTATAGCCACAAACTCTCGCAGTGTAAATAGTTACACCAGAGGCACCACCACCAGAGCCAGCCTGTTTAGGGGCTTGGCTCGTCTGCGACCAGGAGGAGTCCGTCCGTATATAGGGCCTTGGCTCGCCTGCGACCAGAGAGCATGCCTGTTTATGGGGCCTGGCTCTCCACCACAAAGAGGGTACCTGGTCAGCACCAACTGTGGAGGCCGCCTCTACATCCTGCCAGAAGAGGCTGAAGGCGCGGATCCACCGGGCCAGGTATACCCTGAAACCACCAGCCCATGAAAGCCGCCTCTACATCCTGCCAGAAGTGGCTGAAGGCGCGGCCAACGGGAGAGGCAGATTGGAGGAAAGGTCTGGGGAAGTGGATGGCCCAGACCTGGTTACCAAAAGAAACCGGTGACCTGCCTCCTGAAAGGGTTTTGGGTGGGTTAACGGACTTGTGGGTGGAGGGTGGTGATGTATGATACCTGGTGATCTTAAAATGTTTTACCATGTTTTAATGTTTTATGCATTTAAAATGTTGTCTTGCAGCCCGAGGACGTGCTGGTGATAACTAAGGGGGAATGTGGCGCCCCTGACCTGGTCAGGCACCACTGAGTACTGCACCCATGCTGGGGACAGTACAATACAGGTAATCCGGAAGGCTGACCGGGGTGTGGAACACAGGCGCATAGTGATCAGGTCTCACACATGTACCTATGAGAGGACCCCTGGGGATCCCAGGAGGGGGCGAAGCATGAGCACGGCCTCCATCTCCTCTCAAGGGGTGTGGTAAGAGAGTCTGGTTACTAAGTGGCGTAGGCAAGAACAGGAGAGGAGGGGCAGTGAGTCGGTTAGGGCAGAACTCCATAGGGCTCAGTGAGAAGCAGACCTGTGGGGCTTGTGCTGTCTAACAGCGCCCCGCGCAGTGGCTATTGACGGGGGAGAACGGTCAACTAGGAGTGCTACCCGAAATCCATCTTCAGCTAAAGAGAGGGCACGGAGTGGGAAGTAAGGAGACTGCTAGAGAGTACCAGGCCCAAACGGGCGGCAGATCCCGGAGCGGAGATAGATCCATCTTTCTTTTGCTAAACCTGCCGGTGTGGGGCCCTCAAAGCCCACACCACAACAACTAAAAGCCGCAGCCACGTAGCCACAGTTAGGGCCCATAGGTCACAGGAGGCAAGCAGCTGGAGTGGCCTGGTCCAGGCGACAAGCACACGGCAAACGAAGGGGAGAGAGGCTGCAGCATCTTCCCTGGGTGACCCCCATAGGGACTAAAAGTCGGGGTTACCCCAAACCAACAAGGGCTAAGGAAGGCGAGTTAGTAGTCACCCTCACAAGTCAGCCTGAAGGACACCTGGTTCCCACCTGGTTCATCCCAGCTATGCCCGGGTCACTCACCCTGCCATCAACTGTGAGTAAAAACCCTGAAAGACATCCTGCTTGTGTGGAGTCATTCTGCGCCTTGTAGTTCTACACAACTACACAGGGCCCTGGGGCTTGCCTCACTCTCAGGAGGCCACTACATCCGACTGCACCCACCATCAGCCCCAGGCAGCCCTTAACCTGCAGTGGCGGTCCCCACTGACCGCAAATCTGAGAGTGGCGTCACGACTACAGAGAAGATCTCCTACCTGTGATCCAGATCCAGCAGCGTGGAGTCCCTGAAGGTAATGCAGCTGCACAACACCTGTGGGGCTTCACATTACTAGTCAATGTAACAATTCAGTATGAGCTGCTCTTGGTGCCGGGGGAGGGAGATGCTCTCCTGAGCAAGATAGATGGGGAATGAACATAATATCTATATAGTGTAAGGCAGGGGGTCTCAAACTCGGCTGGGTGTATGGGCCGCACAGAGGAAAAAAATAATTTGGGGGGGCTGCATTCTTTGCAAGACAAAGTGACATTTTTATTGGTACCATATATGTATATATTTTTTTCACACACCTTTGGATGACTGATTTTCAACATTTTTCACTTGTTTATTATAACAAATGTGCACATTCTTTGGTTAAATCTAAAAAAAATAAATGTGATGTTAAAAAAAAGTCATGCCTTATTTTGTTTTTTTTTACATTTTATCCCTTTCTTTTAACTAATAGTGTTACAATTATGACGCTAGCGTTTTGTGAAGGGAATGCTTTGCCTATTTCCGTGACTATGGCCTTCCGGAACTGCTGCATTTTGGCTGACCTCTCCGCCTCGGGAATAAGAGACATAAAGTTCTCCTTGTAGCGTGGGGTCTAACAGTGTTACCAACCAGTAATGATTGTCGGCCAAGATGTTCTTAACGCGAGGGTCACGAGACAGGCAGCTTACCATAAAGTCATCCATGTGCGCCAGACTCTTAACAGCCATCACTTCAGTATCCAGACCAACACGATGACTGAACATGCTGTCCTCCTCCTTCTCCTCCTCCTCCTCATCTACCCTGTCCTCTGGCCAGCCACGCTGAACTGAGCATATGACTGGTATGCATGTCATATCCTCAATTTGGCCGGAGAGTTGCTCCATGTCTTCATCTTCCTCCTCGTCATAGTCCTCCACTGCACGTTGTGATGAGACGAGGCTGGGCTATGTGTTATCACCCACACCCACTACTGTTTCTTGCTCCAACTCATCGTGTTCCGCCTGCAATGCATCATGTTTGGTTTTGAGCAGAGACCGTTTTAGAAGGCAGAGAAGCGGTATGGTGACGCTAATAATGGCGTCATCGCCGCTCACCATCTTGGTGGAGTCCTCAAAGTTTTGGAGGATGGTACATAGGTCGGACATCCATCTCCACTCCTCAGGTGTTATGTGTGGAGTTTGACCCATTTCCCGACGGCTTAGGTGATGCAGGTACTCAACAACTGCCCTCTTCTGCTCACATATCCTGATCAACATGTGCAGAGTTGAATTCCAACGCGTGGGGACATCACACACCAGTCTGTGAGCCGGAAGATGCAAATGACGCTGAAAGCCGGCAAGGCCGGCTGAAGCAGTAGGTGACTTTCGAAAATGTGCAGACAGGCGGCGAACTTTTACCAGCAGATGAGACAGCTCTGGGTATGACTTTAGAAACCGCTGAACCACGAGGTTGAGCACATGGGCCATGCATGGAACATGTGTCAGCTGGCCTCGCCTCAAAGCCGCCACTAGGTTCCGGCCATTGTCACACACAAACCTTTCCTGGCTTTAGGTTCAGAGGTGTGAGCCAGTGATCTGCATGCTGTTTTAGAGCTGTCCACACCTCTTCTGCATTGTGGGATTTGTCACTTATGCAGATTAGCTGCAGCACAGCCTGTTGCCGCTTCGCCGAGGCAGTGCTGCAGTGCTTCCAGCTTGGGACTGGTGTGGAGGGTAAAGTGGATGAGGATGCGCAGGAGGAGGAGGAGGCTGAAGAGCATGACATTCCGGAGCTGTAGAGTGTGGGTGAAACCCTGACTGAGGTAGGGCCTGCAAACCTTGGTGTGGGAAGGACTTGTTCCGTTCCTCGCTCAAACTGGGTCCCAGCTGGGCTGGGCTGGGTAGGGCGTTGTGGGGGGTTTGTCTATCTCTGTTTGAGGTGAGTTTGTTTAAGTTAGCCTTTTCTTTGGCGTTTTTTGGAGCCCTGCGGGTTGGGGAGTTGGTATCGCCCAGTAAGGCGTTCCCCGGGGGCTTGGATTGGGGTGACATTGTCAGTGGAAAACGGAGTTGAATTTTGGATTAGGAAATCGAAAACTGATCAGAGAGGTGTGGGTAGACTAGTCCGTTTGGGGATGGTTGTGGCATCTGATATGTGCCCGTTCAAGTGTCTCGGGAATTTTCAACAGATCCGTCCGAAGGTGGATGGCCCCTTATTATGTCACGAGGATGGGTCCTTTTTATCGAGATACCAATTTGTGAGTGTTTTTAGGGCATGTTTGAAGTCGTTGGGGTTAGATCCGAAGTCTTTCGGATTGGGGCAGCGACGGAGGCCTCTATGTGCGGCCTACCGGAGGAGACAGTTAAGCAGATTGGTAGGTGGAAGTCGCAGCGCTTTAAGTCGTATGTACGTCCCCAGGTGGTTGTTGGCAATTGAGGGGAAAAGGGGGGGGGTATTAGGGTAGCAATGGGGGGGGGGAGAGTGTGTGTTTTTTGTCAATTTGGTTTGGTGAGGCAATAAAATGGTGTCGTCTGTACATTTTGTATTGCAGAAGCACCCCCCCTTCCTTCCCTGGTCTGGATCCTTGGCCACTCTTATGTGTATTGGGGAGCCCGACGAGCGGACGCGAGATGGAGCGGGAGACAGCTAGGTTTTGAGAAGGACCTGGCTCTCGTGCGATGGCTCGGTGTTCGGGGGTTAGGGTGGAACAGGGTGTTGCAGGAGGTGCATAGATACGCCCGGTTGGACAGACCTCCTGACATCTTAGTGTTGCATGCCGGGGGGAATGATTTGGGTGGGCGTCCTTTTCGAATCTTGATAAAGGACATCAAACATGATTTGTTACGGTTATGGGTGTCGTTTCCAGGTCTAACGATAGTCTGGTCGGAGATAGTAGCGAGAAAGAGTTGGCAGAAAGCGCGGTCAGTTGACAGGTTGAACAAGGCGCGGGCGAAGGTTAATAGGGCGATCTCGAAGTTTGTTAGTCGGAACGGGGGTATAGCAATACGGCATGTTGAGTTGGAAAGGACGGAAGAGGAATTTTGGTTGGCTGACGGGGTACACCTTAATGCGGTGGGAACTGACTTATGGGCTCTTGGCTTGCAGGGAGGTATTGAGAGGGCCCTTTGGTTGCGGGGGGTCTCAGGCACTTGAAGGGTTTCAAGGTGCCTTCGTTGTGGTGTTGTTTATTGGTGGGTCCTTGAAGTTGGTTTAAAATTGGTTCGGGGATTCATCCGGGTATGGATCCCCTCATTGGCAGAATTGATGGTCCCCTGGTGATTTTGGGGGGGAACCCCGACGGGGTATGTCGGGGCCCCTGGGGGTGTGGTTGGGGTTGACGGAGGATTAACCCTTACCATTTGGTGCTCCTGAGCCAGTGTGGGTAACGGCTGGGAGCAAGTTAAGGTTTTTTATTGCTCGGTTATGGGAATCACCAGGGTTTTGGTAGCTTCAAGGACCTTACCACATTGCAAATTTTATTGGTTATGTATTCTTGTTAATAAAATGGCTGCTATGGCCAAAATTATCCAAAGATAAATTTGTGTCTGTGTAATTACTTTTAAATAAGAAATGGGAATGGAGGTGTGGGGTATGAAAGGAAGACCGGAGTCAACAATTCCAGGGTCAAGCATGTTTATTTGCGTAAGCTTCGTTCCAGGGTAGAAAGGGTAAGAGTGCCTTTCAGAATTCGAAGTGGTCGGACTGTACGGACCACCAAGAACTGCAGGAGAGCTTGAACATCTTCCCATGGATTTGCGACATCCTCCCTCATCAGTTACGTAGGTAAGCAGGTTCTCAGCATTGCAGCCCATTTGTTGTCTTAAGTTAGTTAAGCGGGGTTAACTAACCTGTCAGTTCAGCCTCAGGTCTAAAGCAGAGGCCTGGACTCCACTCCTTACTCCTCACTCCACAACTCTCCTTAAAAACAACTGACTCCTTTTTCCTGCCCCGGGGTCTCCAGACCCCTAGGTGGGCGTTTCCTTCCATCTGGTCCTGCCCACTGGTGTGCCTGTCTTTCCCTGGGGGAGGTGACTAGGATTTTCTGGTTGGCTTTGTGTGACTTAGGTGAGGGAAGTTGTTATGCGGGGGCCTATGTGTGACTACCTGCAGTGTCAGGGCGTCACATATGTATGTGTGTATGTCTGCTAAAGGAATCCGCACCGTCATATTTACAAACACAAAATTTTGCAGACACCTCATGTGACTCAGGGAACGTCGTAGACTATGTTTTAACAGGAATATTTAACCCCGCACTTTACAGTTACTCTCCAAAAAACCTGCCTCCATTAAACTGAATGGAGGTGGGAGCTGCAAGTTATTAATAGCAGCTGTGATTGGTTGCTATAAGAACAAAGGACATTCATAGTATAAGAAGCTTATGTGTGAGATAATATGATGTCAGTGGGGAGACAGATAGAGAGAGACAGACACAGACTGAGAGACAAACAGACAGAGACAGATAGGCATAGACAGACAGGGAAAGAGACAGAGACAAACAGACAGAGGCAGACAGGGAAAGAGACAGACAGAGATAGACAGGGAAAAAAGGCAGACAGACAGAGACAGAGAAAGAGACAGAGGCAGATAGGGAAACAGACAGAGACAAACATACAGAGACAGGCAGGAGAAAAGGCAGACCGACAGGGAAAGAGACAGACAGGGGAAGAGACAGACAGAGAGAGACAGACAGATAGAGACAGACAAAAGAAATACAGAGATAGACAGGGAAAGAGACAAACGGGGAATGAGTCAGACAGAGAGAGACAAAGAGAGACAGGCAGAGAGAGACAGGGAAAGAGACAGGACAGGGGAAGAGAAAGACAGAGACAGACAAAGAAATACAGAGACAGACAGGGGAAGAGACAGACAGGGGAAGAGACAGACAGGGAAGAGACAGACAGACAGGGAAAGAGACAGACCTGGAAAAGAGGACAGACCTGGAAAAGAGACAGGCCTGGAAAAGAGACAGACAGACATAGAAACAGACAGCCACAAAGAGAGAGAGAGACAGACAGACACAGAGAGACAGACAGAGATAGAGAGACAGACAGACATGGATAGAGATAGAGACACACAGAGACAGACAGATGACAGAGACTGGGAGAGAGACAGACAGAAGCATAAATCCCTAACTAAAACTTAACATTTAATGATAGTTTTTAAAAGGTAAAAAAACACAAATCATGTAAATAGAATGACTCTCTTCTGTGCATAGAGTCAACATTTTGTGTTTGTAAATATGACGGTGCCGGATTCCTTTAGCAGACATACACACATACATATGTGACAGCCCTGACACTGCAGGTAGTCCACACATAGGCCCCCGCATAACAACTTCCCTCACCTAAGTTCACACAAAGCCAACCAGAAAACCCTAGTCACCTCCCCCAGGGAAAGGACAGGCACACCAGTGGGCAGGACCAGACGGAAGGAAACGCCCACCTAGGGGTCTGGAGACCCCGGGGCAGGAAAAAGGAGTCAGTTGTTTTTTAAGGAGAGTTGTGGAGTGAGGAGTAAGGAGTGGAGTCCAGGCCTCTGCTTTAGACCTGAGGCTGAAACTGACAGGTTAGTTAACCCCGCTTAACTAACTTAAGATAACAAATGGGCTGCAATGCTGAGAACCTGCTTACCTACGTAACTGATGAGGGAGGATGTCGCAAATCCATGGGAAGATGTTCAAGCTCTCCTGCAGTTTCTTGGTGGCCCGTACAGTCCGACCACTTCGAATTCTGAAAGGCACTCTTTACCCTTTCTATCCCTGGAACGAAGCTTAGGCAAATAAACATGCTTGACCCTGGAATTGTTGACTCCGGTCTTCCTTTCATACCCCACACCTCCATTCCCATTTCTTATTTAAAAAGTAATTACACAGACACAAATTTATCTTTGGATAATTTTGGCCATAGCAGCCATTTTATTAACAAGAATACATAACCAATAAAATTTGCAATGTGGTAAGGTCCTTGAAGCTACCAAAACCCTGGTGATTCCCATAACCGAGCAATAAAAAACCTCAACTTGCTCCCAGCCGTTACCCACACTGGCTCAGGAGCAACCAAATGGTAAGGGTTAATCCTCCGTCAACACCAACCCCACCCCCAGGGGCCCCGACATACCCCGTCGGGGTTCCCCCCCAAAATCACCAGGGGACCATCAATTCTGCCAATGAGGGGATCCCATACCCGGGATGAATCCCCGAACCAATTTTAACCAACTTCAAGGACCCACCAATAAACAACACCACAACGAAGGCACCTTGAAACCCTTCAAGTGCCTGAGACCCCCCGCAACCAAAGGGCCCTCTCAATACCTCCCTGCAAGCCAAGAGCCCATAAGTCAGTTCCCAACCGCATTAAGGTGTACCCCGTCAGCCAACCAAAATTCCTCTTCCGTCCTTTCCAACTCAACATGCCGTATTGCTATACCCCCGTTCCGACTAACAAACTTCGAGATCGCCCTATTAACCTTCGCCCGCGCCTTGTTCAACCTGTCAACTGACCGCGCTTTCTGCCAACTCTTTCTCGCTACTATCTCCGACCAGACTATCGTTAGACCTGGAAACGACACCCATAAACCGTAACAAATCATGTTTGATGTCCTTTATCAAGATTCGAAAAGGACGCCCACCCAAATCATTCCCCCCGGCATGCAACACTAACATGTCAGGAGGTCCTGTCCAACCGGGCGTATCTATGCACCTCCTGCAACACCCTGTTCCACCCTAACCCCCGAACACCGAGCCATCGCACGAGAGCCAGGTCCTTCTCAAAACCTAGCTGTCTCCCGTTCCATCTCGCGTCCGCTCGTCGGGCTCCCCAATACACATAAGAGTGGCCAAGGATCCAGACCAGGGAAGGAAGAGGGGGTGCTTCTGCAATACAAAATGTACAGACGACACCATTTTATTGCCTCACCAAACCAAAATTGACAAAAAACACACACCTCTCACCCCCCCATTGCTACCCTAATACCCCCCCCTTTTCCCCTCAATTTGCCAACAACCACCTGGGGACGTACATACGACTTAAAGCGCTGCGACTTCCACCTACCAATCTGCTTAACTGTCTCCTCCGGTAGGCCGCATATAGAGGCCTCCGTCGCTGCCCCAATCCGAAAGACTTCGGATCTAACCCCAACGACTTCAAACATGCCCTAAAAACACTCACAAATTGGTATCTCGATAAAAAGGACCCATCCTCGTGACATAATAAGGGGGCCATCCACCTTCGGACGGATCTGTTGAAAATTCCCGAGACACTTGAACGGGCACATATCAGATGCCACAAACCATCCCCAAACGGACTTAGTCTACCCACACCTCTCTGATCAGTTTTCGATTTCCTAATCCAAAATTCAACTCCGTTTTCCACTGACATAATGTCACCCCAATCCAAGCCCCCGGGGAACGCCTTACTGGGCGATACCAACTCCCCCAACCCGCAGGGCTCCAAAAAAACGCCAAAGAAAGGCTAACTTAAAACAAACTCACCTCAAACGGAGATAGACAAAACCCCCCACAACGCCCTACCCAGGCCGGGTAGGGACCCAGCCCAGCCCAGCTGGGACCCAGTTTGAGCGAGGAACGGAACAAGTCCTTCCCACACCAAGGTTTGCAGGCCCTACCTCAGTCAGGGTTTCACCCACACTCTACAGCTCCGGAATGTCATGCTCTTCAGCCTCCTCCTCCTCCTGCGCATCCTCATCCACTTTACCCCTCCACACCAAGTCCCCAAGCTGGAAGCACTGCAGCACTGCCTCGGCGAAGCCGGCAACAGACTGTGCTGCAGCTAATCTGCATAGGTGACAAACCCCACAATGCAGAAGAGGTGTGGACAGCTCTAAAACAGCATGCAGATCACTGGCTAACACCTCTGAACCTAAAGCCAGGAAAGGTTGTGTGTGACAATGGCCGGAACCTGGTGGCGGCTTTGAGGCGAGGCCAGCTGACACATGTTCCCATGCATGGCCCATGTGCTCAACCTCGTGGTTCAGCGGTTTCTAAAGTCATACCCAGAGCTGTCTGATCTGCTGGTAAAAGTTCGCTGCCTGTCTGCACATTTTCGAAAGTCACCTACTGCTTCAGCCGGCCTTGCCGGCTTTCAGCGTCGTTTGCATCTTCCGGCTCACAGACTGGTGTGTGATGTCCCCACGCGTTGGAATTCAACTCTGCACATGTTGATCAGGATATGTGAGCAGAAGAGGGCAGTTGTTGAGTACCTGCATCACCTAAGCCGTCGGGAAATGGGTCAAACTCCACACATAACACCTGAGGAGTGGAGATGGAATGTCCGACCTATGTACCATCCTCCAAAACTTTGAGGACTCCACCAAGATGGTGAGCGGCGATGACGCCATTTATTAGCGTCACCAATACCGCTTCTCTGCCTTCTAAAACGGTCTCTGCTCAAAACCAAACATGATGCATTGCAGCGGAACACGATGAGTTGGAGCAAGAAACAGTAGTGGGTGTGGGTGATAACACACAGTCCAGCCTCGTCTCATCACAACGTGCAGTGGAGGACTATGACGAGGAGGAGGA
Source organism: Anomaloglossus baeobatrachus (assembly GCF_048569485.1). Taxonomy (NCBI): domain Eukaryota; kingdom Metazoa; phylum Chordata; class Amphibia; order Anura; family Aromobatidae; genus Anomaloglossus; species Anomaloglossus baeobatrachus. Next base: position 224,602 of record NW_027444261.1, read on the forward strand.
TGAAGACATGGAGCAACTCTCCGGCCAAATTGAGGATATGACATGCATACCAATCATATGCTCAGTTCAGCGTGGCTGGCCAGAGGACAGGGTAGATGATGAGGAGGAGGAGGAGGAGGAGGAGGGAGGAGAAGGAGGAGGACAGCATGTTCAGTCATCGTGTTGGTCTGGATACTGAAGTGATGGCTGTTAAGAGTCCTGGCGCACATGGATGACTTTATGGTAAGCTGCCTGTCTCGTGACCCTCGCGTTAAGAACATCTTGGCCGACAATCATTACTGGTTGGTAACACTGTTAGACCACGCTACAAGGAGAACTTTATGTCTCTTATTCCCGAGGCGGAGAGGTCAGCCAAAATGCAGCAGTTCCGGAAGGCCATAGTCACGGAAGTAGGCAAAGCATTCCCTTCACAAAACGCTAGCGTCATAATTGTAACACTATTAGTTACAAAGAAAGGGATAAAATGTAAAAAAAAAACAAAATAAGGCATGACTTTTTTTTAACATCAAATTTTTTTTTTTTAGATTTAACCAAAGAATGTGCACATTTGTTATAATAAACAAGTGAAAAATGTTGAAAATCAGTCATCCAAAGGTGTGTGAAAAAAATATATATATATTGGTACCAATAAAAATGTCACTTTGTCCTGCAAAGAATGCAGCCCCCAGTTTGAGACCCCCTGCCTTACACTATATAGATATCATGTTCATTCCCCATCTATCTTGCTCAGGAGAGCATCTCCCTCCCCCGGCACCAAGAGCAGCTCATATTGAATTGTTACATTGACTAGTAACACTGCACACAGAAATGCACCTTAATATTCCACTGTTAACCCTTTCCTCCCAGCAGTAACACACAACTCCTCACCTTGATATCATGGTGATTTATGGTCAGAATGACTTCAATGCGATCAGTGATTTCTATTCTAGCTCTGCTCACATAGATTTTATATCCACACTCAACTATAGGCCGTTCTTCATATTTTGGGGGCTTTTAGTCAGATATACTAGTTTGTGCCTGTATAGTATTGGTGTAGATGGGAGTGTAGGGCATGGGTTACATGGCACTGTGGTGGGATACTGATGGGAGGTATTGGTGCTGTGTTTGATGCTTCTACTGGGTATTTTCCTACAAATACTGGAACAGCTCACTGCTTAGAATGATCCTTCCCAGCTCTATAATATATTATATATACCCCCACAATGCAGGCTCACACACACATTTGTCTCAAGTGTGTTGTAGGGACACAGATACAGTCTTGGTCATGTGACTAAAGGCTACTTTACACACTGCGATATCGGTCCCGATATCGCTAGTGTGGGTACCCGCCCCATCTGTTGCGCGACACGGGCAAATCGCTGCCCATGCCGCACAACACCGACCAGACCCGTCACACATACTTACCTGACCGGCGACGTCGCTGTGACCGGCGAACCGCCTCCTTTCTAAGGGGGCGGTCCGTGCGGCGTCACAGCGACGTCACTGAGCGACCGCCCAATAGCAGCGGAGGGGCGGAGATGAGTGGCCGGAACATCCCGCCCACCTCCTTCCTTCCTCATAGCGGCTGGGAGGCAGGTAAGGAGAGGTTCCTCGTTTCTGCGGTGTCACACGGAGTGATGTGTGCTGCCGCAGGAGCGACGAACTACATCGTTACTGCTGCAGTAACGATAATCGAGAATGGAGACCCATGTCACCGATGAGCGATTTTGCACGTTTTTGCAACGATGCAAAATCGCTCATCGGTGTCACACGCAGCAACATCGCTAATGCGGCCGGATGTGCGTCACAAATTCCGTGACCCCAACGACTCCGCATTAGCGATGTCGCAGCGTGTAAAGCCCCCTTTAGTGGGAGTGGTGTACAGGGTCTTAGCAGTAAAGAGTATTCCATATTTCTGCCAGATACCCACAGAGATATTGAAATCTGAAAAAAGAGACTTCTGCTCATTGAAGGTAAGAACTGCTCACATAGCGTTCAACTCCACAGCAAACGAGTGCTCTAGCACTGGCATCTCAGCAGGGATATTCCCCTACTACACATGTGTGTCTGGGTCGCTGTGACAGTTTACAGGACATAACTCAAGGCACCTAGATAGAAGGCAGAGGTACTGGGATTGGTTGGTTTTTGGTGACGGAGGTGCAGGGGCTGGCGCCCATGTGCAGTGCTGGCTAAGGTATATTGATGATATTTTGATTTTTTGGCAGGGCACTGTGGAGCAGCTCGAGACATTTATGGAGGAACTTAATAACAACACCTTTAACATCAGATTGACGCATAAGCATAGCAGCAGTTGCGTTGACTTCCTGGATATTAAAATTTCATTCGGTTCTGAGCGAATTGTTCAGACCGACGTCCATAGGAAGGAAACATCAGTCAACGCACTGCTGCATGCTTCTTCTGCTCATACCCCCTCCACCATCCGGGCCGTACCGACTGGCCAGTTCCTCAGGATGAAGCAAATTTGTTCGTCAGACACTGCTTTTGAACAACAGTCTGCCGACCTCCAGCGCCATAGGGGTGGCAAAGGCGGTCTTCCCCCGGTCTGCCTCAGCAACGGACACTAGCCAATAGTGACTAGTGAGATCAAGGGTAGAAAAATAATTTGCAGTTCTCAATGCAGCTAGCGATTCCTCAATACGGGGGAGTGGTGCTGTCCTTCTTCTTTAACAGGACCAACGGAGCTGCCCAAAGGCTACAACTGTCACGGATAACCCCAGCCGCCTTCATGTTGCTCAACATGTCCTTGGTACACTGGTAATGTGAAGGTGGTATTGGCTTATAGCTCTCTTTGATGGGTGGGTGTGCACCTGTGGGGATGTAGTGTTGGACCCCTTTTATTCCCCCAAAATCTAGCGGATGTTTGCTGAAGACTTGCTCGCTCGTATTCTTGCACTACCCTGTGGACCCGCTTCTTGTGATGTGAAGGTGTGGAGTCAGTGCCTACGTGTAATTCCTTACACCACTCCTCTGGCTGACTTGGTGAGCAGTCACTGACTGGGTGGGGTGCAGTAATAGTGGATGCTGCTACTTGGATAGCATGTGTATCTACTGTGAACAGCTTATCAATGGTGGCAAGTCGGGGCAGCTTAACCTCCTGCTCTCCGCAGTTTAACACTCTCACGGGCACTCTTCCCTTCCGCACTAATGAATAAAACTATGATGTAAATATCATATAGATACCCCACAATTGTAAATAAAGGTAGGTTATGGGAAAAGGGGGAACAGGGAAAGAGGAAAATAGTGTAATAAAGTATACCTTCTGGGGGTGAGAGGAAATGGCAGCACAGCCAGTGGAGGTGAAGCAAAAGGAAGCCTGCAACTAAAGAGTTGAGAGCGTTATCACATGGTGACTGAGCCTGATTGTAAAGGGAGCATAGAGTGGAGCATACTCTGGGCACGTTAGAACCCAAGTTCTTAAACCATGAATATGGACCCCTTTTATTCTCCCAAAGTCTAGCGGATGTTTGCTGAAGACTTGCTCGTATTCTTGCACTACCCTGTGGACCCGCTTCTTGTGATGTGAAGGTGTGGAGTCAGTGCCTACGTGTAATTCCTTACACCACTCCTCTGGTTGACTTGGTGAGCTGTCACTGAATGGGTGTGGTGAAGTAACGGTGGATGCTGTGGCTTGGATATCATATTAAATATAGGGACCCCCATACAGTAGTATGAGAAATTTTTTTGTATTCAATGATCGGTATTACCTTCAGGGGCGCGGCACGTGGACGTGCGTTCCATTAGCCTCACTGCATTCCACTCCCATACAGGAAGTGGGCGCAGCTATTACTACGGTCGCACATAAAAGAACCCACAGCCACCACTGCACACAGCTGACTCCACCACTGGAAACCCACTTCTACACCAACGCAGGTAAGACAGGATCGGCACCTCTATGCTCCCGTTACAATCAGGCTCAGTCACCATGTGATAATGCTCTCAACAATTTAGTTGCAGGCTTCCCCTTGCTTCACCTCCACTGGCTGTGCTGCCATTTCCTCTCCCCCCTGGAAGGTATACTTTATTACACTATTTTCCTGTTTCCCTCTTCTCCCTTTTCCCATAACCTACCTTTATCTGCATTTGTGGGGTATCTATATACTATTTATATCACAGTTTTATTCATTAATACGGAAGGGAAGAGTGCGCGTGAGAGTGTTGAACTGCGGAGAGCAAGAGGTTAAGCTGCCCCGATTTTCCACCATTGATAAGCTGTTCACAGTAGATACACATGCTATCCAAGCAGCAGCAGCATCCACCATTACTGCACCCCACCCAGTCAGTGACAGCTCACCAAGTCAGCCAGAGGAGTGGTGTCAGGAATTACACGTAGGCACTGACTACACACCTTCACATCACAAGAAGGGGGTGCAAGTGTGACGCCCTGGACTAGCCAGTTAGTCACAGACATAACACACACACACACCCCCTTTCCCGGATAGTTACACTAGTCAGACACAAAACCGTTGTTGCCTCCCTCCAGGGGCTGATGTCCACACCAGGTGGGGCGGTGCCAGGCGGTTGGCCCCACCCACCAAGGAGTTCACAGGCCTGGAGGTGGGAAAACCAGTTAGTTAGTTGAAGTTCAGTTAAGAGTTGAACCGTGGAGGTAGTGAGTTCAGGGAACAGCCCAGTTTTGGGTAGGAGTGCAAAACTGCTAGTGTCTGGGTCAGATCCCAGGCACTATGGGGAGATAAGGTATGCACACCAGTGACTATGTAAGGGGAATACATGAAATAGCAGAAACTGCTGTGTGAATACTGACTTGAAAAATTCAATAGCTATATGCAAGAGTGAATATGTGAAAAATGGAATCTGCATTACTGCCATGAACATATGAATCAAGAGAAATTTAGCTACTGAATTGATCAATGCAATAGAGCCCCAACACTACGCCAAAGTATTTCTCTACGTTGGGGTCCCTAGCTTGTGTGTGTCCTCTCATGCAGTTAAAAAACCTACCGTGTATGGGAAGCTGAGACCCAGGCTATTTATGCGTATGATATGGATTGGCAATAGGTGTGGTTGGGGAGGGTTCACAAACGAAAAAATACTAACAAATAGGAATAACGTTTGGAACACCATTCTAAGTCCGAACTGGGTGCAAAAACCTAAAAAAACATCACTATGGGGAGATAAGGTATGCACACCAGTGACTATGTAAGGGGAATACATGAAATAGCAGAAACTGCTGTGTGAATACTGACTTGAAAAATCCAATAGCATTAATTCACATAATCCTAGTGACTGCGCACACAACATGGCCAAACGAAAACAAAAGACAGTACCTGGCCATTCAATCAAATGGAAACTCATAGGCAACA